>NW_025919720.1:0-189928 GCF_907164915.1 Impatiens glandulifera | reverse complement strand
TGATCCCAGTATCGGTTTTTGCATCAAAAGCAGAGAGTTGGGTTTTACCATTTATATGTATATAGCATTTACAACCGAAAATCTTGAGGTACTTAAGTTTGGGAACCCTGTTAAAATAAACCTCATAAGGTGTTTTGTTATGAAACTTGTTAATCAGAGACCGATTTTGTGTATAACATGCAGTGTTGATAGCCTCAGCCCAAAATTTCTGAGCAATGCCCGAATCGGCTATCATGGACCGTGCGGCTTCCTTGAGAGTCCGGTTTCTTCTCTCGGCCAGGCCATTTTGTTGAGGAGTCCTAGCACTAGACAACTCGTGTCTAATACCGGATTCATCAAGATATGCAGTCAAAGTACTATTGGTAAATTCGGTACCTCTATCACTTCTAATGCTATTAATGCGAGTTGATTTTTCATTTTGCAAACGTTTAAGCAGTGTAATCAAGTTTGATGCGGTTTCACGTTTAGATGGTAAGAATATTACCCATGTAAATCTAGAATAATCATCAATAACTACCATGGTGTAAAGCATACCTCTTAGGCTAACGACCTGAATCGGTCCGAATAAGTCCATGTGAAGGAGATCTAAGCATCGGCTAGATTGGATATTTCCTTTACTCTTAAAGGTTGACCTAGTTTGTTTACCCATTTGACATGCTGAGCAAACCTTATCCTGGTTAAATACTATGTCAGGAATGCCTTCAACTAGCTTTTTACTGCGAATGTAGTTTAAGGTTTTCATGTTTAGATGGTTTAGTCTCTTATGCCACAACCAGGTTTGATCAGTCTTAGCTATCATGCATATAGGGTATTCTACCTTAGTTTTCCAGTCTACCTTGTAAATGTTACCTAACCTATTTCCGGTTAGTAGTATAATACCTTGAGAGTTCTTAACTAAGCATGCATGTTTAAGAAATTATATCGTGTATCCAGCATCACACATTTGACTTATGCTTAGCAAGTTAAAACGTAGGTTTTCAACTAGAAGTACGTTATCAATAGTTAGATTACCATGGACAATCTTACCCTTGCCCACAGTTCTACCTTTTGAATTGTCACCGAAGGTAATTGGAGCATCGGTTTCTATTCTGATGTCGGTTAGCAAGTTGTTGTTCCCAGTCATATGCCTGGAGCAACCGCTATCCAAGTACCATTCAGAGTTTCCTAGCCGTTTCTTTAGATCCTGCAAAATATACATATTTACAACTATTTGGTACCCACATTTACTTGGGTCCACATGCGATTAGTCCCTTGGGTATCCAAATCTTGACAAACCGGACAGCCTTCTTTGCTAAGGTTTTAATCGTCCTTTTGCCACTCGGTTTTGTGTATCTCGGTTTTCCTACAAAGGTCTTAAATGGTGGTGATCTTTGGTTTGACCTATGCAGTTCAGGATTGGCTTTCATATATTTGAGAATTTTGGCTTTTCTTTTCACAGGATCAAGCCACTTTTCAGAGTCGGTTGGACCAACATAGTCGTATTTTAGCTTTTCTTCCCTATAGTATGCGATCAATTCTTCTTCAACGGTCCAGGAGCTTTTAAGGAATTTTATAAGAGGCAGATTACTTCTTGTAAACCTTACTTTCTCTACGAGTTTTTGGTCTTTGGAGATATCCTCTGTGTATCCTAGGCCAAACTTGCAACGGGGATGTCTGTAATGACTACACATTTTCTTTACTATATCACTAGATCTTTTATATGCAGCCATCTTATATTGGAGTCGGGCATTTTCTTCTTCGGTTAGTTCTCTAGCAAGTTCACTAGACTGTTCGGTCCTAATTGATGGTTCAGGTTCTAACTCGGTTTTTATGCTAGGAATTTCATCAGGTTCTATGACCTCTAGTTCGGCTATAATGGGTACTTCTTGTTCTGTCGGAATGGGTACTATAGGATCGGTTCTAATGTTGAGGTGCTTAGGTAGCATGGCTAGTAGGTTCCTATACTCTTCTACCATGTCATTCAATGCATTATATAACTCATCTTTAGTAAATTCTTCACAGGGAGAGTCAAATACCTGTTCCTCATTTGCCATGAGACATGTGAGTTCATCATCACTGTCACTGTGAGCCTATAAGCTTCCTCCATCATCGGCTATCAGTGTTTTCGGTACCTCACTTCCTTCACCGGTTTGTTGATAATTGTTTCGGTTATTTTGGTAATCCGGTTTCCGGTCATCCCTCCTTGGTTTCCTGCATTCCCACTTAAAATGTCCCAAACAGTTACAGTTATAACACCTTACATTGGATTTATCACCATAGTTGTAGTTGGTCGGTTGGCTTCTTTTCATGAACCTCCCAAACTTTTGTGCAAGCATAGTCATGGCATCCTCGGTGAACTGTTCGACGGTTCTGATCGGTACAGGTGCCGGTGCAGGTGCAGGTGCAGCCGGTTCTGTAGAGGTGATTAATGCTCTGGTTGATGTTGAGGCCGACACTTCTTCTTCAGTTCTAGACCTCATTTCAAACTCATATGCCTTAAGGTCTTCGAATACATCGTGTAGTTTCATCTTACGTAGGCTTTTTGATTCCCTCATTACCATTGTCTTTATGTCCCATACACTTGGAAGAGATCTCAAAGCTTTCATGATGACCTCTTTGTTGTCATACCTCTTGCCAAGAGTTGTTAGCTCATCTAACACACCAGTGAACCGGTCACTGTACTCTTTCATTGTTTCTCCCGGTTTCATTTTGATGCTTTCAAACTTCTGAGTACCCACCATTATCTTATTTTCCTTTGTTCTTTCGTTTCCCTCAAAGATCTGAATAACCGTATTCCATGTCTCCTTTGCGGTTTTGCAGTCTCTGATCTTGCAGTACGTATTTCTATCCACACTGTTGGAGATCCGGTTTCTAGCATGGTTATCCAGGTTGTTTCTCCTTCTATCTTCAGCTGTCCATTCCTTTCTGTCCTTATCAATGATTATCGGTCCTTCGGCCAGAATAGACTCCATCTAATCATCCAAAGTGATTAGGTGTAGGTGCATGTGTGCCTTCCAGTTGGCAAAGTCATCACCTTCTAGCATTGGAGGCCTATCCTAAAACATGCTTGCTTGAGTATTGAAACTAACTGTTCTGATACCAATTGTTAAGATCTAGGTAGCCGTTGGAGGACCAGGGTTGGACCGGTTAGCGGTTCTTACTTGAAGGGTGGTGGTTAATCCGGTTGGAGATTAATACCGGGGTTTCAATACTACACAACCTGTCACAAACCCTTGAACTAGGTTCAAGCGCGGAAGAGGATTGCTTTCAGGTTGAAGCAGCACACTTGTATGATAGGCAGAACCGGTTTCGGATGATGAAGGTTTGAAAATTGATGGGTCGGTTTCGGTAACCTGGTGATTCGGCTTGGATAGAGTTAAGTCGGTTATAGCGGTACGGGTCAGTTAGAAAATGGAACCGGCAGAAAGTAAATGACAAGACAGATTTTATGGATGTTCGGAGATAAAACTCTTACGTCACCCCTTCCTCTCGAAACCGCGAGAAGGATATTCACTAAGGAATACAAGTACAATTCGATCAAGACTTATTTCCTGCTTGATAACACTCTTACAATTTGCACCGAAATTGTAAGACACACACACTTTAACTTTAGCACTTAGGCTCTCTCTAGAGATAGAACACACTGTTTTCACTTGTAAATTAAATGCTCTTAGAATCTCTCTTGTTATCCCGCTTGTCCCGCATTTACTCTTCTTCAACTGCCCCCTTTTATAGATGAAATATGTCAACGGTCATATTTCACTTCCTTGAATCTGATTGGCTGAGTAGAGGTTCAGTGATTCAGTGATTCAGTTTTTCAGACCCTGCGGTCGTCTTTTCAGACCTGACGGTCAACCTCAGACCCGGCGGTCAATCTCGCAGACTTGGCAGTCTGTTCTTCCGGTGTGTAAGACAAACCTGCTAGGTTTGTCTTTTACTCAATGTGGACACTGTCTGTTAGACAATTTTCTGTACTTGGAAGATCTCCTTTCTGACTTATCCCTAAGTGGAAAGATCTTGTAGGTCTTTGCAGCCTGCAGACTTTCCTCAGACTTGTATGGATATGGAAGTAATCAGTCTGTTCCTTTGGTATCATTCTCAACAGATACCCGAATTGTCTTTTTGTACTGGTCGGTCATTCGACTTAACCGGATGGCTTCCGGTGTGAGTAGTTTAACCGGACATCTTCCGGTTATTTCTCTGTCTTGTGGCTGATGGGCTGTCTGATGTTTCCGGTTTTAAGATTTGGCCGATCCTTTCTTTATGCGGTCATGTTCCAAGTGTTCCTGTTCGGTTTAGTAGCTTGACCGACTAGTCTTCTTAGCCGGTTTAATTGTTTGACCGGTCCGGTTCCTTGTTCCTGCATGGAAGGTTTATTTAAGTTAGGTTATGTGAACCGGTCTAATTTTATCTAACAAGTAGTTTTTCAGAAGTATATTGCACACGTGTTTATGAATGAACCTATAAACATATTTTTGTTTGTGATGATGATACAAAGCTTAAACTCTTTATTTTTTATGTTAGATTCTCTTTTCATTACTAAACATGAATTGATAATTATATAACTGGCAACTTTTCATTTCAGTTACATAGATTCAGAAACATGTTTGGTAGTTTATAACAAAATGGATCATCCAGAAGCACATGAAAAATGGATATCATTCAAGGAAATTTTGAAGGACGTGGTATTAATTGTTTTTGTATGAGTGGTGTCACGGGAAATGGTACCCTAGAAGTGATATATGCAGCTTATAAACTAATATTGGCTCAAAAAGAAACAATATAAATCAAGGTCTTACCTTTTTTTAAAAGAAATCTTAATGTCTATAGAATATTTGAAGTATCATATTAATGTTTAGATACAAATTTGTTTTCAAATATTACTCTATTTCAGAGTGGGAGATTTCTATTTTCATTGTATCTCAGCCAAATACATCTTCTTGTATCCATAAATTTATTAACGTTTTTTTAGAAGTATAATGCAAAAGTGTTTATGAATGAACCTATAAACATATTTTTGGTTGTGATGATGATACCTTTATTTCTTTTATGTTGGATTCTCTTTTCATTACTAAACTTGAATTGATATATTATTTTTATATGCATTAATATTCTATAATCGTAATCTCAAGTGTCTATTCACTTGATAATATGTGTTTATCACGTTTTTGTATTTTTGTTCTTATTCATATTATTCACCTTTAATTTATTTATTATATAATTTATCTATAAACTAATTCATAATTATATTAATTTTAAACTATTTCAAAAAAATTTAAGAAAATATAAATTAATATTAATAAACAAGTTAAAATTGTTACATTGGTTTTGTTCGGTATTTAAATAAAGAATTTGATATATTATTTTTATATGCATTAATATTCTATAATCGTAATCTCGAGTGTCTATTCACTTGATAATATGTGTTTATCACGTTTTTGTATTTTTGTTCTTATTCATATTTTTTATTTTTTTTTATATTCTCATAAAACTAGGCTGAAATCTTTTAAATTACATTTTCATATTTTTTTATTTAGTTAGTTTTTTATGAATTTGTTTTTATGTTGTATTTGATGAAAAATTTATTGGGAATTACAAGTGAGTTATCACTTTGCCTACAAAGAAGAGATCAAAATATAGTTCAAGCCATGTCATTGATTGCGGGTTCGAAAAATAAATTACAAAAATTTAGAGAAGATGGATGGCATGATATTTTAAACAAGTTAACAGGTTTTGTCAATTACACTCGATCTCAATACTTGATATGAATGAGTATATGATAATTGATAGCAATGGTAGGCGAAGAAGAAAATGAGAACTCATCACTAATCTTCATCATTATTGTGTGAAAATCTTTTGTTAGGTATAATAAATATTATTTCTTATCTATTAATAGTTATTATTTATTATCTATTATCTATTAATAGTTATTATTTATCATTTATTATTTAATGCTAGGTTGTTGACTTGATTATGCAAGAAATGAATAATCGTTTTTCAGAAGGTAATACAGAATTACTTGGCTGCATATTATGTCTTCATCCCAGAAATTCATTCTCCCAATTTGATATTCGTAAACTCATTCGTCTTGCCAAATTTTATTCCGAAGATTTCACAGGCAGTGATTATTTATTTTTGGAACAACTTCGGGTTTACTTATTTAATTTGCGTGATGATCCTCAATTTTCTTCAATTGAAGACTTGAGAATTTTTGCTCAGAAAAATGTTGCAACAGAAAAACATATAGTCTTTCCATTGGTTTATCGATTGATAGAGTTGGCTTTAGTTTTACCAGTTGCAACTGCATCCGTTAAAAAAGTTTTTTCTGCAATGAAGACCGTGAAGACTGATTTTTGTAATTCATGATGATACAAAACATAAACTCTTTATTTTTTATGTTAGATTCTCTTTTTATTACTAAACATGAATTGATAATTATATAACTAACAAATTTTCATTTCAGTTACATAGATTCAGAAACATGTTTGGTAGTTTATAACAAAATTGATCACTAGAAGCACATGAAAAATGGGTATCATTCAAGGAAATTTTGAAGGACGTGGTATTAAATGTTTTTGTATGAGTATTGTCACGGGAAATGGTACCCTAGAAGTGATATATGCAGCTTATAAACTCATATTGGCTCAAAGAGAAACAATATAAATCAAAGTCTTACCTTTTTTAAAAGAAATCTTAATGTCTCTAGAATATTTGAAGTATCATATTAATGTTTAGATACAAATTTGTTTTCAAATATTACTCTCTTTTGGAGTGGGAGGTTTCTATTTTCATTATATCTCAGCGAAATACATCTTTTTTATCCATAAATTTATTAACGTTTTTTTAGAAGCATAATACAAAAGTGTTTATGAATGAACCTATAAACATATTTTTTGTTGTGATGATGATACAAAACATAAACCCTTTATTTTTAATGTTGGATTCTCTTTTCATTACTAAACTTGAATTGATAATTGTATAACTGACCATTTTTCATTACAGTTGCATATAGATTCAGAAAGAAGATTTTGATACAAGAGAGAAAAATATTAGGGTTAAATATAATGAAGAGAATAAAGTGACAATTATAATGTAGTTAATTGTGAAGAGTGTGTTATGAAATGATTTTAGTTGTATCAGATTTCAGCACGAATTGGAAGTATGTGGAGTATACAAGTCTCTGTCTAAATTTTGGTGTAAAGGAGGTGACACCATTTTTGTTGGAGAGGTTAAATTTAGGTTTTTCTTATTCCAACGATTTTGTATCTTCTTAATGATTGAGTTATGAAAACGCATTTTGCAGATGGAGATGACATGGAATGACTCTAATGGACCAGATGGCCTAAATGGAATTAAAATCTTAACTTTCATCTACACAACATGTGAACATAACTGATCACTTTTCATTACAATTACATAGATTTAAAAAGAAGATTTCAGCACATCTTATGTTAGGATCTAGGTCGCCGCTGGTGGACCGGGGGTTGGACCGGTTAGCGGTTCTCACTCGTAGGGTGGTGATTAATCCGGTTAGAGATTAACACCGGGGTTTCAATACTACACAACCTGTCACAAATCCTTGAACTAGGTTCAAGCGCGGAAGAGATTTGCTTTCAGGTTGAAGCGGTACACGTGTATGATAGGCGGAATCGGTTTCGGATGATAGAGATTTGAAGAATGGTGGGTCGGTTTCGGTTATCTGGATATTCGGTATGGTCAGTATGGAGTTGGTTTGGAGCGGTATGGTTAGGTTAGTCGGTTATGTAGTGCAGCCAACAGAAAGTAAATAACACAACAGATTTTATGGATGTTCGGAGATAAAACTCCTACGTCACCCCTTCCTCTCGAAACCGCGAGAAGGATATTCACTAAGGAATACAAATACAATTCGATCGAGACTTATTTTCTGCTCGATAACACTCTTACAATTTACACTGAAATTGTAACACACACACTTAGAATTTAGCACTTAGGCTTTCTTAGAATACCACACTTGTTATCACTTGTAGTAAATGCACTTAGCGCTTCACTTGTCTCACTTAATGTCCCGCTTAGTAACTTGTTGTCTCAATGTTTGTCCCGCATTTACTCTTCTGCAACTGCCTCCTTTTATAGGTGAAATATGCCAACGGTCATATTTCGAAGCCTTGAATCTGATTGGCTGATCAGAGATGCAGTGATTCAGTGTCTCAGACCTGCGGTCTTCTCCTCAGACCTGACGGTCAATCTTAGACCTGGCATCCTGTTTCAGACCTGCCGGTCTGTAAAGCAAACCTGCCGGGTTTGTCTTTTACTCAATGTAGGCACTGTCTGCTTGGACAGTTGTCTGTACTTTGAAGATTTCCTTTCTGGCTTACCCCGAAGTAGAAGGATCCGGTAGTACTGTTTTCTGCAGCCTACAGTCTTTCCTCAGACTTGCATGGATATGGAAGTATTCAGTCTGTTCCTTTGGTATCATTCTCAACAGATACCCAAAGTGTCTTCTTGTACAGGTCGGTCACTTGACTTGGCCTAGGTTGGCCACTTGACTTGGCCGAATGTCTTTTGATAGTAAAGTAACCGGACTTCTTCCGGTTATGATTGCCTTGTGGATTGATCGGCTGTATGATGATTCCGGTTTTGAGCTTTGGCCGATCCTTCCTCTGTGCGGTCACGTACCGAATACTCTTGATCGGTTTGGTAGCTTGACCGGTTCGGTTTCTTCAGTTGGTTCTCTTCTGTTTATCCGGTCCGGTTCCTTGTTCCTGCATAGGAAGTTTGTTTAAGTTAGGTTTATTTGAACCGGTATGAATTTATCTAACATCTTAGAAGCAAGCGGGTATAGAAGTATTTGTCTAAACTTGGTGTAATGGAGGGTGACACCATTTTTGTTGAAGAGATTAAATTTATCTTATTCCAACGATTTAGTATTTTTAATGATTGTTATGAACACATTTTGCAGAACATCACTAAATTTACATTAAAAAATTTCATTCTTTAATATTAAAAAGAATAAAACTTATAAAATTAATAAAAAAAAATTAAAATAGTGTAAATTCATGTTTATATTTATATAAGAATATTTAGTTCATATAAGTTTCGTTTATAAAAAATTAAAATATTGTAAGTTCATATATGTATATATATAATCTTTTAATATAAATATATATTATTTTATTATTAATTTTATATAAATATTTTCTTTCATTATATATAAACATATTGAATTAAATATCATATAAAAACTTCATTTATATTTTTTTCCGTTGTACAACCTAGGGTATTTTACTAGTATATATTAATAATAAAATTCATTCTTATAATAATTACTAATTTAACTCTTATTTTATAATTACTAATTTCTATTTCTTTCCGTTAATATATATATATATTAATTTTTTCTTCCTAATTAATATTTTTTATTTTCTCTCTCATCATATATATACTAATTTATTTCTCTTACCATAATTATTAATTTATCTCTCTTATTTTATTTTTATTTTATTTTCTCTCACATATAAATATATTATTTTTTACACAAATTACATAAAATATATATTACTTTATTAATAATTTTATATTTAATATTAAATATCTATTTATTTTTATGTAAATATATTTATAATAATAATAATAATAATAATAATTCTTATTTATCAATAATTTTATATAAATATGATTTTTTTTTTATATTTTCACACAAATAAATTTTATATTTTTTTTAATAAAAGAAAAAATTATATATATTTTAATTTATTTTAAATTAAATATTTTAAAAACAAATCACATTTCTCTCACCTAAAATTTATATATATTAATTTACTTTCCTAATTTTATTTTCTCTTATAATAATTACTAATTTAACTCTCATTTCATAATTACTAATTTCTCTTTCTTTCCGTTTTTATATATATTAATTTTTTCTTCATAATTAATATTTTTTTATTTTCTTTTATAACTTTAATAATTAATTTATATTTTATTTTCTCTTGAAATTATTTGATAGATTTTGTTGAGCTCCAATTATTTTTAATGTTTAACTCAATCCAACTTTATTAGATAAATAAGTAATGTAGTAGTTGGTTGTGCGAGAATGTGAGATTGATGCACAGGAGGATGTGGCGTTCATCGTTCACTGCGTCGTCTTCTACTAACCTTCCACGCTGTAACTAAAGGTATCCTTAAGGTATACATTGATTTTTCTGAGTTTCGATTGATCTTGAATTCTGTTACATTTTTTGGTAGACGGCCTACCGGAAAATTGTTCTGTTGCAGGACATCGTAGATGGTGAGTGCATCGTCTACTTCCCCCGATTAGACGGTGGTGGCGATGAAGACGACGAGGAAGATGTGTGATGAGAAGAATCAGAGGAGTGACGTGATAGTTGTAGGATACCAAGTGTTCGACGAAATGACAAATAGAGGTTCTTACATTCTCATCTCCTTTAATAAATAAAACTTTTATATAATTTTCAGAGGAGAGTGCACCTTCCACTATTTTCTCAACTTTTGATTTCTAAAAGTTGTCTAAATAAAATTTATTATTCCTAATTGTTTAAAGTTTGAGCCAATTTTAAACTTTTTTTATAATTAAATCTAAGGTTAATTATGATATTATATAAAAATTCACCACTTTACTTCCAACTCTATGCATTGTTTAATTCGATTATGACATAACAATGGTTGTCACAGATTTGCCAGGTTTACTCGAGGGAGCTCACCAAGGTTTTGGTTTAATCCATGAATTTCTTAGTCACACAGAAAAATGTTTTGTTTTGGTAAAATGAAACTATATATTCATTAATGTCATTATACTGTGCTGCTGCTATGTTATAACTATTATGAAAACCAGGTACAAGTTATTGATGGTTCATCTGAACAACCAGAATACGAATATGATTCAGTTCGGCTTGAAATATAATTGTTTATTCCAGAGCCTTTTGAAAAACCATGTTGGGTAGATTATAAATAAATTGATCTTCCAGAAACATATGAGAAATGGGCATCATTCAAGGAAAATATTAAAGGACGTAACATTATATGTTTTTTGCATTAGTGCTTCCACTAGAAAGGGTACCCACAAAGTGATACTTGCATCTTATGAACTCATATTGGCTCAAAGAGAATACTAGGAGGAGCATTGGGTGGATTAATCCGAAATCCAATCCAATCCGAATTCTAAATACTAATTCGGAATGGATATTTCAGATTGGATTGAGATCGGATCGGATTGAGTTCAGATTGAATTAAATCGGATTGGATTAGGATTATCCAAATTATCTGGACTATCTAAATAAAAATATATTTTTTAATTTATTTTTCTTTAAATAAAATTTCATTTAAATATAATATATATTTTACTTATCATCACTTTGACAATGGTATTTATTTGTTTTTTTTATTTTTTTATTATTTTTTATAATTCAAATTTAATAATAATAAAAAAAAAAGATTTTTTTTAAACAAATCAAATTAAAAAAATTGTTAACTAATTTCAAGTTGATATATATAAATATTTTTTAGTTTGGATTATCCAAACCATTTTCAATCCAATCCGTATCTAATCCATATTTTTTAGTTTGGATTATGGATTGGATAAATTTAGTTTGGATTTAATACGGATCGAACAAAACGGATTGGTTTTACCCATTTGCTCACCCCTAGAGAAGACAATATAAATAAAGTTCTTATCTTTTATTTAAAAGAAATCTTAATATCTCTAGAATATTTAAAATCTTATATTAATGTTTAGATACAAAATTATTTCCAAATATTGCTGAGTCTTTTAGAGTGGGATGTCTCAATTTTCATTGTATCTCAACTAGGAACATCTTTCTGTATCTATAAATTGATTAACAATTTTTCCAAATACGTGTTTATGAATGAACTTATAAACATATTTTTGTTTGTGATGATGATACAAAGCATAAACTATTTATTTTTTATGTTAGATTCTCTTTTCATTACTAAACATGAATTGATAATTATATAACTGACCACTTTTCATTTCAGTTACATAGATTCAGAAACCTGTTTGGTAGTTTATAACAAAATGGATTATCCAGAAGCACATGAAAAATGGGTATCATTCAAGAAAATTTTGAAGGACATGGTATTAAATGTTTTTGTATGAGTGTTGTCACGGGAAATGATACTCTAGAAGTGATATATGCAGCTTATAAACTCATATTGGCTCAAAGAGAAACAATATAAATCAAGGTCTTACCTTTTTTTAAAATAAATCTTAATGTCTTTAGAATAATTGAAGTATCATATTAATGTTTAACTACAAATTTATTTTCAAATATTACTCTCTTTCAGAGTGGGATGTTTCAATTTTCATTGTATCTCATCCAAATACATCTTTTTGTATCCATAAATTTATTAATGTTTTTTCAGAAGTATAATGCAAAAGTGTTTATGAATGAACCTATAAATATATTTTTGGTTGTGATAATGATACAAAACATAAACCCTTTATTTTTTATGTTGGATTCTCTTTTCATTACTAAACTTGAATTGATAATTGTATAACTAACCACTTTTCATTACACTTGCATAGATTCAGAAAGAAGATTTTGATACAAGAGAGAAAGATATTAAGGTTAAATATAGTGACGAGAATAAAGTCACAGTTATAATGAAGTTAATTGTGAAGAGTGTGTTGTGAAATGATTTTAGTTGTATCAGATTTCAACACGTATTGGAAGTATGTGGAGTATATAAGTCTCTGTCTAAATTTTGGTGTAAAGGAGGTGACACCGTTTTTGTTGGAGAGGTTAAATTTAGGTTTTTCTTCTTCTAAAAATTTTTTATCTTCTTAATGATTGAGTTATGAAAACACATTTTGCAGATGGAGATGACATGGAATGACTCTAATGGACGATCTGGAGCAGATGGCCTAAATGGAATTAAAATCTTAACTTTCATCTACACAACTGATCACTTTTCATTACAATTACATAGATTTAAAAAAAATATTTCAGCACATCGGGTATAGAAGACTTTGTCTAAACTTGGTGTAAAGCAGGGTGACACCGTTTTTGTTGAAGAGGTTAAATTTAGCTTATTCCAACGATTTAGTATCTCTTAATGATTGTTATGAACACATTTTGCAGAACACCACTAAATTTACATTAAAAAATTTCATTCTTTAACATTAAAAAGAACAAAAACTTATAAAATTAATAAAGAAATTAAAATAATGTAAGTTCATGTTTATATTTATATAAGAATATTTTGTTCATATAAGTTCGTTTATAAAAAATTAAAATATTGTAAGTTCATATATGTATATATATTTTCTTTTAATATAAATATATATTATTTTATTATAATTTTATATAAATATTTTATTTCATTATATATAAACATATTGAATTAAATATCTTATAAAAACTTCATTTGTATTTTTTCCCGTACAACGTAGGGTATTTTACTAGTTCCGATAATTCTATGTCGTTTCAAATCTCATACTTTGTTTAATTTTTATTTTGAAATAGTATCTTGTATTTATATTCTCTCTAGATTTCATAAATTGTAATACTATAAAAACATTTGAGAACTCCAATGTTTTCGATTATAAATTTTCTAATTGTAATATTTGAATTTATATGGGGACATATTTTAACTTTATCCTTATTATTACATTTACTATGTGTTGTTGTGTAATGTAAGGCCAATATTTATTTAAGGGTATAATTCACTTTTGCATCATGACTTTATCTTCTTGGAATATATGGAAAGAGGTATCAAACTGTTTACTTTTCATATATTTCTCTTCATTTAGGTTGATCCTCTTGATTTTTCATATATTCCTCTTCATTTAGGTTGATCCTCTTGATTTAGGTTGACCATGATTAAATCGTGTCTTCATAGTCATAAAATAGGGTATTCACATATGTATCATTTGAAAAAAAAAATAAAAAACTTTACACTATAACATTTTTTTTTTAAATCCATAACTTTTCATAACCAAATAAATTAATATTAGTCCTAACTCAAAGGACAATTATGCATTTTTAATACAAATACTAATAACTACTTGTGTTTTAATAATCAAAACATGTTTAATGTTAAATCATTGAATAATCCTATTTTTTTAGTCTTCTCAACAAAATAAGTGAAGTTGATGAGTACTTTGGTAATGTGAAATTAATGAACAAAATAATTCTAGAGTCGTTTTCTTATTTAAGAATTTGAGTATAAATTGATTTTCGTCTCAAAACTTCTAAGAGATATTTTTATTTTCATATTGCAAAATGCAAGACTTTAACTGGTGATATCTTAGTTATTTATTATATTTTAAACTAATTCTATCTTTTAGATTCTGGTGATCTTTTAGATGTTTTTGTTAAAAATAGTGCTGATATAAATAAAATGACAAATTGTGTAAATGTTGTTAGATTAAGAATTGTTGCAATGAACATCTTTTGCAATTGTTTTGAAAGACATGAAAAATGATTACAATTCAAAATAAAAACATTGTGAAGTTTATATCGAATTTAAAATGTATATGTTACTTTAAAAAATAGTAAAATCAATAGCTAAATATTTTATTATTTGACTCATGTAGATGTTTGGTTGTAATATAGTAATTTGGTAAGTGTCATTTTTAAACAATATTGCTCTAGGAAATGGAATGTCGAGTTCACAACTAAATCGATCTAAGCTGAATTGAAAAAATCTTTAGATGATAAATGTGTACATGATGAAATAGTATTTAACTTGTATGGATTGAGTCGTTTAAAGAATAATTAATTTTATACATAAATGTCGAAATTGAGAAGTCTTAGTAAAAAAAATATTAGGCTTTATAGTTAAACCTCATCACTAACCTTCATGTCGAATTCCGTCCAAAATGATGAATAAATGGTACGTAGGTTTAACATGTCTCTTTCTTTAGTTTTTTTATTTGCGAATAATCTCACGACAAAAAATCGCCAACTAATTTTTTTAAAAATAAGAAAATATATTTTTATGTGTAGAGAATCAAGAGATTCTATAAATGCGTTTGGTGTTTTGTTAAGTGTGAAAAATGCACAGACCATATGTCTGACAATTGTTAAGTTAGACAGTCTCTACTACTATAATTTTTATATTTTTAAATATATTTTTACATTTTACATTTTATGCATTTTTAACCTTTGTTAATTTATCCTAACATGTTAATGTTTCAATGTAGACGGTTAACTGTTTAATTTCTGATAAAAAAAGCTTCATTCAATCATGACTATTATGATAAAATAAATAAAATATACAACAATATAATATAAATGGAAAGTGTACAAAAATAATAAAATAATACAAGTGCATATACAAATATATAAAATATATAAACATTAGCATGAAAATCATGGATAGATAGTCTAATAATGGAAAAATCATGCCAAAAAATGTAAAAATAAAATAAAATTTATATGGTCATTTACATTTACTTAAATATTTTAAACTGTCGTGGAGTTGTATTATAAAATATAAAAAAAATACCATAATGTTCAGAAAATTATAGGAAGTTGAATTCTGGATTGAAAATATTTTTGTGAGTTCCAAATAAATCGACAGCGGATTGAAATTTTTATACTTATAAAAGTTAGGAAAAGATTAAATTTGTAGCCAAGTGGGCATTTACTGGAAAATTATTTTTTTTTTTAAATCTTTTTTGAAAATAATATTTTCAAGTATTTTCTATTTTTTTAATTTGATAAAAACAGTTAAAGTAATAAAATAAATAAAATAACACAAAACTGCAAACAAACGGGCCTAAGGTTGGAATAGGCCCGGCCGCAGGGAGTCGGACAAGCTTTCATCTTCTCGGCCATTGAAGAAATTCTCGGTCGAAAATCATGATATGACATGACATGAAACTCGGCCGGATGTCACACGTGGCTAAAAATATGGTTATTGGCGAAAAAACACGGCTGTGAACTAGTTTTCTCGGCCAATAATTTGACTAAGTTTTCTCGATCGCCCCTTCAAAAAATGTCATGGTTATTTTTTCTTGATCGCTGCTCTTCTCCAAGGTCAAAAACCATGCCATGCTACAAAAAAAAATCAACAATCGGTCTCTTTTTTGGGTTGGGTGTTCACACTATCTAAAAACCACTCAAAATAAAAAATTAATTGAACACAAACTTAAGTCAGGTTAGAAAAACAATAATCTAACATTAAATTATCATTCATAGTATCTATCGTATTAAAATTAAACAAAAATAAAAATAATCTATGCAGCAATCACCTCATTTGCATTACATACAACAAAATACATAATCTTGAGCCTTTATCTTTAAACAAAGCGCAAGAACACAATTTAATTATTATTTTTTTCTCAGATTGAACCTTTTAATCTCGGTTGAATTAGTAAATTATGTGAATAAAAAAAGTTTAAAAAACTTTTTTATAATCAAAATGCACCATCAATGTCAGAATTCAAATATTCCAAGCATGCAAAATATTGAAAAAAGCAAATACACAAATTTAATAATTAGACTAACAAAATAATAAATGAAATGGAAAGGAATCCTTACAATGCTAGGATACCATAGAGAATAACTCTACAAAATTTTAAAATAAACACTTAGATTTGAATCTCGATAATTTTGCTTAAAAAATTAAAAAAGAGGTCTCGGAAGTCTGGGAAAATGTTATTGCTATGACAGCTAGTCTATGTTATTTATAAACTACTATACAAAATTCAGCCAAAATTTTAATCCTAACACTCGAAATGTCGTATTTAGCTCTAAATGACCACTAGTGTTTTTACACTAATAGGAGATCGTATGACTATTTTTTTCTAAAACGGTTGGATCTATTGGATTGTGTACTTTCGTGTGGTGAAACAACATTTTTCAAAGCTTAACTTGATCAAAAATTGAGGGAGTTACTGTCGTTCTATGAAATCAAAGGGTTGAACGCGTCTTGGACTTTGTCTCCGCAAAGAACAATTAAAGATCAATCAAGAACACTTTGAAGATAGCCTTGGACTGCCTTAAAGGAGATAGATAAATTTATTTAAAATTCACATATTAATTAACTTATTGTTTAATTTATATATTTTGTTTTTTCAATCCGAAATTAATTATTTTTTAGCCCAGTCAACAGGACGATATCTAAAAATTAACAACTATTTATTTAATTAAATATAAAATAAACAATAATATATTAAATCATTCAAATATAACATATTCACTATCTTATTTTTTTATTTTATAGTTCGAAAATAATTATTTTTAAGTTCGGTTGACAAAACAATTTCTTCAAAAATAATTATTTATTTAATAATCCGTATAATAAACTTGTATATTGATATTTAGAAAACAATTGACTAAAGATTTATTTAAATATATAAATTATAAAAGTAAGGAATAAAAAATGAGTTTCTAATTTTTTTTTTCTTCTTTTTTTTTTTTTTAAGGAGGAATCTGAGTGACTCTAATTTGTATTTGTTCATAACAAAAAGATAAATAATCTTATGTTTACTATCTGACATTGAGATCGATAGAGGCAACTAGTATATAAGAAATTAAAAAATGGGGAGAGTTAACACTACATCTTTATTTAAAATGAACATTTTAAAATTAATTTAAACAATAATTCTTGAAATCAATTTGAATCCAAAGTTTTGTGAAGAAGTTGACAATTTGATGACCAGTTTCTTCAAGTTGAAGACCTGAATTATTTTTTTGCTTCAATCAAATCCTTCGTAGAAAAATTATCTTCGAAGAATCTTTTCAATTTGAGATCTTAACCAAGTTATTTACATAAATAAATAAGTATATGTATGAACCAATTGGTAAGAATAAAAACAGTTTATCTCTGTATATGAAAACTAAAAAAAAAAATCATCAATTGGTAAGAATAAAAACGGTTTATCTCTGTATATGAAAAGTAAAAAAAAAATCATATAATAATTCAAAAATTAAGATAAAAAGAAAAAACAACATAAACAAAGTATTATTAGAATTTGTAAATATGGATTTTTTTAAAAAAAAAACGGTTAAAATGATTTCATTAAAATCCCAAAGTGGAAGGGTTAGAAATCAAAGCTAGACAAACCCTAGCTATGATTAAGGATGACAATTAAAAAATCCTAAAAAAACTGATTGGTAACATTCATACATTCTAAAGAAAACAGAGATTACAAACATAGAAGACTACATTAAAAATTAACTATCCTAGCCTAGCATTTTCTCATGCCATTTGTTTTTATTGAGAGGCCTTCTTCCCCCTCCTCTTCCTTTTCCTGTTTCTCTGACAATGAAAGGAGGTTGTATTGAAGATGATGATGAGTATTGTTGTTTCTCATTTTGAATTCTCTCTTTGTACGAGCCCGTTTTGATTTGATAGAAAGAATCGTTTCTGAGAATTTCAGGGCTTTTATCTTTGTTATCTTCAACTTGAATTTCTATGTTATTGTCTTCATTATCTTGGGCTTCAGCTTCAGACTCCACATTTGTTTTGTAATCTTCTTTATCAGCTTTAAAATTCTCTGTTTCAGCTTTGAAATTTTGGGTATCTTCCTCTTGAGTTTCCTTAATAACAACTTGAGGTTCATCTTCCATTTTCATTCCGATCTTTCGCATTATAGAAAATTTTCTTTTCCTCTTCACCTTGATTCCCTTTACTTTCTTTCCTTCACTGCCTTCTTTTTTCCCAGAATCCTTCTTACTTTTCTCCTTTGCATTTTCCTCATTTTTATCTTTTTTATTACTATCATTGACTTCCACAATATGCTCTTCCATTCTTGATTCTTCCGTTTCATTTTCCTACTTTTTTGCTTTCTGGGCTTTTGTGATTTTTTGTTCTTCCTCAATTTTTTTTGCACATTTAGTACTAACATGTTGGAAAGTATTGTAGAAAGCACACATGTTTGGCCTCCATTTATATGAAATTTCCATTACTGTGAGTTTTCCCTTGCTATCAACAAGTGTCATGTTCTTTGGCAGTGTACTTTGAGGATGCACTTCAATGCTTATTCTAGCAAAAGTAAGGTGTTCTCCTCCCTCTGTAATTGGGTCCATATATAATGGTTTCCCCAATAGACTAACAAAGTGACTTAGAGCTTCTGTATTATACATGTGTGCTGGGATGTTCTTAAGTTTGAACCATATTTGGGTTGTTTCCTTTGGCTTGCTTAGAAGGTTCAATTCTTCAGACCATCTCTCAAACTTCATACAGTTGGATCCAATATAAGTATGCCTAATTTTTAGAATATCATCCAAGTTCGTTCCATTTTTGAATTGTAGAAAATAGAGATCATGGATGTTTGCAGAAACCTTCTCTAGTCCTTTCTACTTCTATTCTTTCATTAGTGATTCCTTAGTGTCTGAGAAAGATACACTGTTCTTTCCTATGTAGTTCCCAATAACTACATTTTCTCAATCTTTGACGCATTTCTCCTCCACTTTAGTGGACAATTTAAATTCAAAAAGAGAGTTGAGAATCTCAACTATTGTTTTAAACTCATCCAAGTAGATTTGATCTTTTTATGCATGATCTTCTTCTTTCTTTTATGCATTCTTTTTCTAGACTTCATTTACCTTCTAGTTAGAATTTCTCAAGATAGTATAGCTCTTTGATTTGGGGGACTTCATTAGCTCCCTCATTGTTTCCACCGACCAGTTTACTATCTTTTTGTATTTTTCCTTCTTCAGTAGATTCCAACCTTGAAGATAATATATATTCAATTGGACGTTTGTATACTGTATTTTCTCTTTGTTGAGAACAATCTCTCATTTCTTTGCATGCATAAGTAGATTTGTGATTTGATTTTTAAGTCCAAAGAGGTAACATGAAATGTTTATGAGATGCAAATTTAGTTTATTACTAAGAAAACACATACCTAATAGTTCAATTCCAATTCCTAAGTTTGGTAGACTATTTAATATTAAGAATTGAAATTAGAATTCTAATGGAATTCATTATAGTGTAATTTTATAGTTTTCAATTTCATTCTTTTTATGTCGAAATTGTACTTTCCAAATTTTTTTTTATATTTTTCAAATAAAATAACTTATTAATTTATCATTTAAAACACGATTAAAGTTGTCAAACAATAATTATATTTTTTTCTTAAATTTAGGATGTTAAAATATCGAACCGTTTTTAGTAAGTTAACATTTTAAACTATTTATATATATTTTAATTTAAGAAATTAACTTATTGAACCAATATTTTGTTTTTAAATTTAGAAAGTTAAATGTTGAACCAATATATTTTGTTTTTAAATAGATGAAGTTAACAGGTTAAACCAATATATTTTTTAATAAAAATCGAAACTTAAAAAATTCTTTTAACACTATCTTAATTGGTTATGTTTAATCACTATTTTAATAAAATAGATAATATATATTAAAATTATTTTTATAATATTATTTATTTTAAAATATAAAAATTAAAATTGAATTACAATTTTTATAGTTTTCCTAAATACATGAATCAAGAATTTGAAATTAGAATTTTAATGACAATTCTAATTCCAATTTCATCCATCCAAACTATATGTTTGAGTGTATTATTTAACTCACAGTTATAGTCCAGTCCTTAAATTAGATTGACAAAGAAGTATACCAACCATATATTTAGTAACTTTTGACATTAGTTTAATAATTTAATATAATCTATAGCTAATTTAATATAATCATTAACTAGGTGACACTAATTAACATTTTCTAATCACTCTTTATCACACCTTCTCTCCTCTCGATATCTTAAATCCAAAAGTAATTTTATTTTGTAGTGTATTTCGATTCTTTAAACACATAATATAATTGTACACCTCTTGAAAAAATTACAACTCTATCATTTCAATAAAAACGAACCACAAAACATAAAAAGACAAAGACTAACAAATTATTGACATTACTAACTCATATGTTATCTCATTTTGTAAAAAGACATCATTCATCCTAGGCTCTCATACAAACCATCAACAAGACTTACCTTAAAAGAAAATTTCATCCACTAAAACTTAAATAAATCTAAATAGTTAAAACGAATTATTTCTAAATAAAATAATAAGAAAACTCGAGTGACATGGAAAAGAGAAATTTGTAAATTTAATTCTCATATATATGCTCATCACGTGCATGACATGTGCCAAACACGATGGCACTACAATCTAAAGTTATTTCCTTAATTTTGTACTTTAATTTTTAGATCAAATCATGCTTTAATTAAGAGTTACCAAGTTGCATACTTAATTAGGTTTTTATTTCACAAATCATATTTTATCATACTTATCCATCCAAGATTACTAGAAAGTTTCTCATTTCTCATATTCGATTCTGGTTAGGGAATTATAAATGTGATGGTTTATTAAGTTTCTCCAAATATTAAACTCTCCAATTTAATTTTTTTTTTTGGGTTTATATATGTCTTAATCATAATGACATAAGAGAAAGAAAATGAGATTGTCTCATTTTGAGGTATGCCTGTTTTTATTTTATTTAGAATGTTAATCATAATGACATAGGATTATACATAAGTCAACTTCTATTAACTTTATCTTATATTCTCTTATCAAAAACACATGTTTATTTTCTTTGTTTTTTTACACAAAAAAGTATTTTGAATAAATTACTTCAAAAGAATAAAATAGTAAGATAAATATAATCGATTTTAAAACCAAATTAAATATAAAAAAAAATTAAGTTAGGTTTTGTAACTACTTCAAACTACAACTAATCTTTATGAATTAAACATCTAACCTAAAAACTCATCTATATTTTTCAGATTTTATTTTTACTTTTAATAAACAAAGAAAATGAAAAAGCTAACGATGTCAATCTACAAGTAAAAACAATATATTGATATAAGCCGGTACTTAAAATCGAACCCACCATGATTTCACAAGAAATATAATTTAACATATTTACTAATAATGTACTATATGAATTCTAAAGTCCCAAAATTTTGAATTTATTTTTTTTTATAGACATTGAAAATATATTTAAGAAGTTACATTTCTAATTTGATATTTGGACTCATGAAATTCATGTTATAGCTTTTAAAAGTTTCAGATTTGAAAAAATTATTTTTGAAAAAAATAATATTTTTATATTTTTGGTAAAATTTGAAAGTGGTTTGGATGATTAAATCATCATTTTAAAATTGTTTGTTAAATTTGGAAAACAAACTGGACCTTAAAGTTTATTTTTTTTTTTATTTTTTTTACAGTTTTAAATCAAAATAAAAGGAAAGGAAGTTTCAGGGACTCAACTAAAGAGAAAGGGAAAGTTTAAGGCCTATTTTAATTTCGAATTAAAATATATAATTCGAATTAAAAAGGAAACTCTTTGCAATTTTCACAGAAGTTGAGGAATGTAGAAATAAAGATTTCCTCCCATTTTCATTTTCAGATGCTTTCCGTCCATCCTCTGGCCGAGGCGATTTCCGGCGTCCCCTGCGCCTGAGATCGAAGGCTGCTCGAAGACAACTCCCCCGCTGGTCTGTTCATCTCATCGAGGCTTTGTTTCAATCTCTCCAAATGCCCTTCTCTTTCTTTTGGTCGAACGAATCTATATAACCTTTCAATGGACTTTGCTTGTAGCTGAAACTCCTCCTCGAGACTCACGCGTTCGGCTTTTGATGCTTTTTCAAAACGCCCATGAAGAATCAACTTGCCTCATTTCGTTCTTCTCCTACAACTATTTTTTTGTATTCAAGTTCGCGGACTGTCCTCCTTCCTTGACCAAACGGAACCAAATCCTCTTAACCTTCAAAACGAAAATCGATTTCTTCCCCCCCCCCTTTGCTTAGAACCGTTTTCAAATTTTGTGTAACTGTCCTTTAGTTAGCTTCCCCCGAACTTCTTTTAAACTGAAGCTAAACCCCCAACTAAATCAGTTCTCACCCTTTTTTTTAAAAAAAAAAACGGATCCCCTTTTGAATCTAAAAACTTAATCGAAAGGGTACGGTTGTATTCTTTTAATTAAATGAGGGCATGCTTGTGATTAACCCCAAAGTCAACTTCCCCCCCCCCCCCCCCCCCCCTTTTTCCCTTGAAATCTGAAGTATAACCCCCTTCAATTTCTCATAGCGACCTTGCTTCCGGGCCTCATTTTTAGTCCATTGAGTGTGAAATTTTATAATGGATTCACAACTCAATAAACTTGAATACCCTTTTTAAATCAACCCAAATGGTGAATCCTAACATAAGTTTGGATTTTCCAAAGTTTTTATTTTATTCACCCCCTTTAATTCTTTCACAGTTTTTGAACCTACGACTTAATATGCTCATAGCTTCGGACTGAAGACTCCTAACACGATGAGTGAGTAGGCATTGAAAATGTATGAATCTTTCCCACAATTTTTGTGTTTTAAGGAACTTCCAACAAGGTTCGTGTTATCAAGAGAACGACTTCACATGGACATGTCATTTCATGCACCAGTTTCACTACGGACGACCTGTGGTGAGCTATATAGCGAACTGGGAGGCCTACTTGGTATCATTAGAAAGATTACTAAAAGGAATTTCCAATGATAACTCATACACCAAAAATGGTCTAGTGATTAGAATGATATGGATTTTAGAAGTGTAATCTACCTCTTTTTAGCTTATGGGATTCAAGCCTAGGACATTGACCCTCTTGTGTTGACAGGCAAGGTTCTTCATCATCGAGCCAAGGTTCAGGACCGGTGTCATTCGAAAGGTATGTGAATCAGCTTTCCAACATAAGTTGGATCATTCAATTCCATCAACCACAAAATCGAGTTATGAATTTTTAAGTGGAGGGGAGTCCAAGTGGATCTTCATAAGAACACTTTCCATTCTTGTTGACATTTTATCTGGTTTGGGGACGCAATCGTGAAATCAGGATGAATATTCATCTAGAGGATTCATTTCTATTTTCAAAACATCCAAAATGACCAAATTCCTTCGAGTATTGAAGTGGGAATGAATTTGTGAAGTTTTAAATTCATTTGAAGCTTGAAGGGACTTCAAATGTGCAAATTCCTCTTTTTCAAATAATTCTTTTTCAAATAACTCTTTCAAATAATCCCATTTTTTTTCAAATTCAAAACCTTCAAAAGGCCAGTCAAACTCTTCCCACAACTGGTTGACCTTCTTTGACCCGGATTGACTTGCCGATTGGCGAGTTGACTCGTTAGTTTGACTCGTTTCTTCGGTTTCTCTTTTTATGAGCATCTTCTGCACATATTTGAAAACAACAATATTATACTCAAAATTCCAGTTTTGTTCAAAACCTACAATATGAAAGTGTCACAAGTTTTGCAAATCAAGTCGTTATAAAAAGTGAAGATTGTAAACATAATCGGGCTTCAAAATGACCCTTCAGTATATTTTCTCCAACAACAATATTATACTCAAAATTTACAATTCCTCGTGTAGGTTATTCTAAAGGTACAAGGGGACTTAAGAATTGAGCATTTTTTAAATTCATCCTTTGATTCATTGTTTTTAGGCTTTTTTAAGCCGATTTTCAAAAGACATTGTTATTTTTTGGTTTTCAATCCAATAAATAAGCATGAGTATTATATTAGACCAGATTTTTTATTAAATACCTAAGGTGTGAAAATTGGGTGTCTACAAATCTCGTGCAATGAGCCCATATAGGAAAATTTAGAAAATAATTTCATTGGCTCGGGATTATATAAAATTATAAATTAGAGGGTTAAAAATGAGTGTCTACATAATGTCCTTCTTGGATAAAGTTTGGATACAATACTTGAGTTTAGGAAAATGCATGTCCAAATTTGACCAAAATGCACTCATTCAAATCTCCTAATTTATAATTTTCTAACTTTTTATTTATAAAAAGCAATGTAAATGGACAAAAAATTTGAACCTGACAAGCCTCATGGGAGACTTGTGTTTCTTGGTTGTCGATATCCATCAAATGTAATTTACATACCACCTTGTGGTCATCCAACTTGATGTTTCATTAGTAGACCTTGATATCTATTAGATTTTTACAGAGTTATGATTAACTTTTCATGTAAGCTAAAAGTACCGAACAATCAAACTAACAATGTAGCTTCTTACCTAGCTTGAGTTAGCTATCCACGTAAGCTAAAAGTACTTGGCAATCTGACATTTTACCCCGACTATGGTTATTTTTTCACGTAAGATAAAAGTAGTTGACAATCAAGTTAACTTTTGACTTAGATATAGTTGATTTTTTATATATGCTAAAAGTATTTAATAATCTAACTGATAATGTAACTTTTACCCGACTAAGGCTAGTTTTCCACGAATCTAAAAGTCCCTAAAAATCTAGATTCTGACCCGACCGAGGTTAGCTTTTACATAAGCTATAAAATTTGTATATATGTAGAAAGACAAACTTGACGAATCTCAAAGAGATTTGTGTTTCTTGGCGCCTTTGGTACATCATTATGGCTTCCATCCGAGAGTCATGATATGTTGAGTTTTTTCAACATAGGCTTATGGCGACGTGTCATGTTCAATAATGACACTTATCTCATTTTAAAATTGTTTAACGTCATGCTCTTACTAAGTCGAATTCTTATCGATGTAGACTTTTAGGCGACATGTCTTGTTCAAAGATGAGACTCATCACACATTAAATAGTTTAACGTCTTTCTCTTTCAATGTTGAGCTCTCCTAAACATGATTCTTGTTCAAGGATGAGACTCATCTCACTTTGAAATTGTTAAATGTCTTGTTCTTGTTAAATTGAGTTCTTCTCGACGTAGACTTTTTCGACTATCTATTACATAATCACTCGTGCAAGAATTATAATGTGGGGGATAATGAGTTACATAATTACAAAGGGGGATAAAGTTAGTGAGTGAGTTTTTCAGTTACAATTTCCTCTATTACTATACCACACTCCTTTCGATTCCCAGGTCTAGTGATATAGATGGTCTTCTTAGCAATATAAGGGTTCGTCTTCATCGTTGTCAATATCATATAAATCTATGTGGATCAATTGGAAGGAAGTTGCCCATTTAGAGGGTTCACCGTGAGGATTTGCCTCGTTCAGATCGAGTTTTCCTTTCCAAGCCTCCAAGTATTCGAGATAGCCCTTCAAGCTCGATCCTCCACATCTTGACTACTTTCTTGTATGTGTAATGAAAAAGGTTAATTTGGTAAAGGCAATCTGCAATATTTCAAAACCAGGAAAAAAAATTTAGGTTAAGAGATTAATGAAGGGTTCAGGAAAGCTATAACACACACATCATGTCCTCGTACGAATTTCACGTTCAATGTGGGAGGTATCTGAATGTGAGCCTTTCAAATCTTACATTTTTATTGACTATTCACCTTATATACTTTGATATCGTAAATCACTCGTGTCATACTTCTCTCAGGTCACATGTATATGATTGAAAATACATGTACCATGAAGACCTAAGCAAAATTTAGGAAAATATCGCATCTTAAACATCATGTTCTAAATCAAATACCTAGAGTAAGATAAACTTGGAGTACCTGAAGGATCTATCTCTAATGCAAACTCCAAACTTATTTCAAAATCATTCAATTCGATGTCTTGATTATAAATGTTGGAGGTGCCAACACCACTCGCAAAATACACATCCCCGTCAACTGTAATCATAGAACCACTGGCCTTAAATATGAGTTTATGATGCAACGTGGAAATCACTACCTTTGCCTTGTGTAGCCACGACCTTCCGAGAATTACATTATATTACAGTTGCATTTCGATATCGCAGAAGTCAATCCTGAAGGGCACGTCCGACACCTCGATCATTGTCTTGAAATTCCCATGACTTTCTTACTCGTGATGTCGAAGTCGCGTACACACAAATCTGAAAGGACAATTGATTCTCTCCTAGTGTCAATCTTTTCAAATGTCCTCTAAGGGCATATATTCAATCTTGAGCTATTATTAACGAGGGCCATCAAAACTATCTTACCCTCCATTTTCATTGTAATGTATAGCGTTTTTGCATGACCTACTCCGAAACTTGAAAAATATGCATCATCAAACTCAATTTTTTATTCTTTCATGGCACCATTAATCATGCCCACTAGCTATTAAGGAGTTGTATTGAAAGATATATCAACTTTTGTTAATTCTGTCAACATCATCTTTCCATGCTCAATGGAGTACATGAACAACTCCCAAATAGATATATTAACCTAGTTTTCTTCATTAATCGTTATCAGATCATCAATCTTCTTCTCGACTAAGTTCTCAAAAAGGGTCAACTGCCCAAAAAGAATAGTCTTCATGAAGCTAGGTTCGAAATATATTCCTCTTCTTGTCACATTGAACTCTTCTCCAACTTTTTCTTTTTCCCAACCTCCTTTATTCAGACGTTGACCTCTCAGAATTTTGTACCTCTAATTATGCTTTTTTTCTTTTCCTCGACGTTCTCTCTTTCAACCACCTAAAATTCGTCATCAACCTTCTGTTCAAGTTGTACCAGTCTTCTTGCAATCTCTTCCCAGAAATCAACATCTTCCTCGATCGCATATTTTGCGTGGACTTCTTCCAAAAAATCTGTTATTGCTCATGTCAATTCCTCATTTTGAATTAGGCGTAAGAAGTAATCGTTGTTAATCGTTTCCTCACTATTTTCCAATAAGTGCACTTTGTGGTTATGTAAAGAGTTAGTCCTTGACTTTGGTTTGGGAATTACCTTCTGGTCAATGAGATCTTGAATTTTGTCTTTCAACACGTAATAGAAATCGGTCCCGTGACCCTTCGTCAGATGGAAAGCATGCCACCATTCTGGCCATCTATCTGATACTACTTTCTCTAGTATTAGTGTTAGTGGTTGGATCAAGTTCTTGTCTTTCTACACTTCAAAAACCTTGGAAATTAACATGCATATATCATCATAGTTCCATTACGGTCTCATAGAACGAGTCACTATCTTTGATGTATGAACTGATTTGGCCTTAACTTGTTGATTGTCAGCTCTATCGACATTCATTATTAGCACGTCACACGTATCTCATGCATCCGCCACAAAATGAACTTCTGCCTTTGGTTTTCAATTGCCTCACCTTTCATTACGGTTAGGGATCATGTACCCCTATTTTTTCTGCCTTCTTGATTATTGCGTTGTCAAAATGAACTCCAACACACATAATCTCTGCTAGCCCTAAATAATCCTTGACATACATTAGTTTGCTATTGGCCGTCTTGGAAGAGGGATGTTGCTAGGAGAGTTTCACACATGTAAACTAACTAACTAAGGCTAAAATACATAACACTGGTTTGTATACCAAATTAATGGAGAGAGGGGTATGATCCTCTTAGGGTTGTAAATGAATTAAATACTTTTGATTCGATTCGGTATTCATATTCGAATTTTGATATTCGTATTCATAATTTTGTGATTCGAATTCAAATAAAAATATTCGATTCGATTCGACTAATAAACGAATACGAATACAAAATCAAGATATTCGATTCGGTATTCGCTAATATTCGATTAAATATTCATAAATAAATATTGATCGATGTCTTGTTGCAAACCACTTGATTTGCAAGCCATGAAGGATTCGAATATTAATTTACAAATCACTTTAATGAAATGTTCTTTTGATAACTATTGTTTATGTTATGTTACGCGGAAATTTTAATTAATGGCTTGCATTGAATTGTATTGGGAGTTGAATATTGAAATCGTAATTTGAACATTATTATTTAATTTTTATTAGGTAATTTTATTGAATATTGTTATATATTATGTAAAAATATTAATTTTCAAATTTTTGAATAAATTGTATAAAATATGTTTTAAAAAAATCGAATCGAATACTCGAATTGGATCGAATAATACGAATATCAATTTCAAATCGAATACGAGTCACATTAATTATTCGAAAAAATTTCAAATACGAATATTCGAATAGTTTCACGAATACGAATCGAATACAATAATATTCGCTTCGATTCGTTTACAACCCTAGATCCGCTTAGGGTTGTAAATGAATCAAAAACTTTTGATTCGATTTGGTATTCATATTCGATTTTGATATTCATATTCTTAATTTTGTGATTCGAATTCGAATAAAAATATTCGATTCGATTCGATTCGACTAATAAACGAATACGAATACAAAATCAAGATATTCGATTCGGTATTCGATTCGGTATTCACTAATATTCGATTAAATATTCATAAATAAATAAATTTTTAATTGATTTTTGTTTAGGAGCAAGAACAACCGATCGATGTCTTGTTGCAAACCACTTGATTTGCAAGCCATGAAGGATTCGAATATTGATTTACAACCACTTTAATGAAATGTTCTTTTGATAACTATTGTTTATGTTATGTTACGCGGAAGTTTTAATCAATGGCTTGCATTGCATTGTATTGGGAGTTGAATATTAAAATCGTAATTTGAACATTATTATTTAATTTTTATTAAGTAAATTTATTGAATATTGTTATATATTATGTAAAAATATTAATTTTCAAATTTTCGAATAAATTGTATAAAATATGTTTTTAAAAAAATCGAATCGAATACTTGAATTAGATGGAATAATACGAATATCAATTTTCATACACTGAAGCTCATGGAAACCCCCAATAAGTCCATGAAAAGACAATTCACCTTTCCTGGAAAAACATTTACTGATGAATGTAAATACACAAATTCACCAAATTTATGTATTTTTTAATTATTAAAAAAAATTAAAAATTAGACTCATCAAAGGACGGGAACGAAGCATACTTCGCTTAAATTACTTCATAGAATCGAGCGAGACTTCCTTCGCTCAGAAGCCATGTAAAACGGAATGAACAGGTCCGCATTTCGTCAGGGAGAAACACACTTAGCCTTAGGTATTTTCATACCCTGGAGCTCATGGAAAACCCCCAATAAGTCCATGAAAAGACAGTTCACCTTTCCTGGAAAATAATTTACTGATGCATGTAAATACACAAATTCACCAAATTTATGTATTTTTTAATTATTAAAAATATTTAAAAATTAGACTCATCAAAGGACGAGAACGAAGCATAATTCGCTTCAATTACTTTATTTTTAAATAAAATATAATTTATAAATTTTCCGCTAAGCATCCTTCGCCCAGGAGCCATGTAAAACCGAATGAAGAGACGCTTTTCGAGTAGTACTTCTATCGCCCCATGTAAAACATAATGAAGAGACGCTTTGGAGCGGTGCTTCCATCTCCCATGAGCCATGTAAACCAAATGAAGAGATGCTTTTCGGGCGGTGCTTTCATCGCCCATGAGCTATGTAAAATCAAATGAATAGAAATTCGAGCGGTGCTTTCATCGTCCCATGTAAAACGGAATGAAGAGACGTTTTTTGAGAGAATATTCTATCGTCCATCTGCCATTTGAAACAAAATGAATAGACTCTTTTTCATGAAGCATACTTCGTTTGAAGAGTTACATAGCGATGTTTACTTCACTTGTATGAACAACTTAAATATATATAAACCCTAATATCATTATAATAATAATCACTTCCGTCCGATTCCTCTCTCTCTTCCTCCAATTTCATCCTCCTTTCACGGCGATTCGAATCCGGCTCCTCCGTCTACGTCTAGACCAAAAGGTTTGATCTTCACATCTCGACAATGGTACGTACACCAAAATAGTAGTCTTTCCTTTTTCTTTTCGTTCATATTTAAGAAACCCTACTCCAACATTTTCACGTTCAATGATAATCATTCGTATTTAGGAGAAAGTAGTTTTAGGGTTAGGGTTATGGTTTTGTATATTATATCTACGAAACCCTAGTTACTGATTTAGTGAGAACTCATTTTTGATATTAACAAAGTATATTTTTTTGATATGCAGGCTAGAAACAACGCTATCAATTCTATAGGCAAAGATTGGATTTTTTGCCCAAATGCATTACCTCGTGAAGATATAGTACTATTCTTGACCTATAACCATTTTGTCCATATTATGTAAGTTTTCATTGAAATTACCATGTTTGTAAGATAATATTATTCTTTTTACACAGGCGATGATGATTCAATACGCTGACCTCTGTGGTGCGACGGTGTCACTGAGGTGGACAGACGACGTAACCCATGTCATAGCTTCCACTGATGCAAATGGTGGATATTATAGATCTATCAAATTCTTAAAGGCAATATTGAACGGGAGATGGGTCCTCAAAATTGATTGTGAGACTAACTATTAGTTAAGCTAACTCAATATTAAATTTCATATATAGGAAACTAAATACAAATGTTTTTTTTCAGGGATAAAATCATCTTTGGAATCAAGAACATACGTTGACGAGGAACCATACGAGGTTCAACAAGATTATCATGGGACCTTGGGCGGTCCAAGAGCTGGTAGAATGCGGTCTTTGAACAATGTAAGTTTGGTCTGATTCCTCATCTATATCTTAATTGTGGAATTTGGTCTGATTCCACATCTATATCTTAATTATTTTCCACGATAACCGAAGTTGTTTTGTTTGTTTTTTTTAGCTGCCGAAACTGTTCGACATTATGACTTATTTTTACAGGTGAATTCATTCCAGCTTACAAACAAGATCTCATAGGGTTTGTAATTGCTGGAGGAGGTACCATTAGAGAAATGGAGAATCCATTTTATGAGCCCGAGGACGATAAAACTATAGTCGTATACGATGAGTCTAAGCACGATGCTAATGAACTGATTTGGGTATTTGAGGCAATGAATCCTTTGTCGGCATATTTGGCTGAATATGGTGTTCCTCACACAAGATTGCTTGAATCTATTGATGTTTGTGATTTGGATCCTTTGTTTACTTAGAATTGTATTTTACTGAATATTTGCATTGGAATTTATGAAGAATAACTAAATCTATTTGTATATTTTACTGAATATTTTACTTAGTTGTTTACCATTGTGATCTAATCTAATAAATTGATGACTTTTGTTCTTATTATTGCAGTTTTAAACAGTATTTCTTACATTTATAAGAATAATATGAACAATGGAATGAATTTTTAATATGAAAATTAACAAATATTAAATCTATGAACACGAAAGAAGCCATGTAACGTAAAGTATTATTTGATTTCAATTAAATGTGAAATGCTATACATGTTTTTGAATTATGAAAAATTGTGAAGCAATGTTCGCTATTTCTGACATTGATTAACATTAATTTATAATAATAATGTTATTTGTTTTATTATTATAATCCAAAAATTATCAAGTCACTTCACCCCACCTAACACATTTAATGCTGCCATGCATCCATGCCGGCTAGCGTTGTACGATTCTCTCTCTCTCTCTCCGGTGAAGCAGTATGATAGGATCAACTTTATCGATAGAGACGGGGGTCTGGCTATTGATGAAGGCTTATGAAAATCGGTTTGAAAGAAATCATGTTAGGGATTTAATTCACTTTCTATTCTACGCAAACACTTGTAAACACTTGAAATAGATTCAAGGCGGAATTGTTTACTTGGGTGAGAAGCACAAGATGAAATATAAAAAGATGACAGAAATGAAGAATGCAACAGTTTGTTTATGGATATTTGGAGAAACTCTCCTACGTCACCCATTCTTCCAACCACCAGAAGGATTCACTATAAAATGATTCGAATCAAATACAGTTTATACACACTTAGCTCACTATTGAATAGAACACACTCTGTTCAATATACAATATGAAGAATATCACTCAGCTAAAGGTGTTTTTAATTCTAGCTCTCTCTTTATTCACACACAGTACAATCAGAAAGCAACTTCACAGTAAAAGGCTTGATTTCTCTCTCTGGAATAACAAGAAGAATTGTAGATTGACTCTTTGTAAAAACTTGCAGTTCGTAAGGTGCTTTGTCCAAAATCTATTAGACTGCACGTCTAACTCCACTGAGTTAGACTTCACGTCTAACTCCACTGAGTTAGACTTCACGTCTAATTCTTTGCATTCATTAGACTGCACGTCTAACTCCACTGAGTTAGACTGCACGTCTAATTCTTTGCATTTAATGCCAAAATCGGTCTAATGTCCCTCATTAGAGCCAATTCTTATGAAATATGATTTCGATACACCTGCATCAAAACTCATAAGTTTTTCATCATCAAAATCTCAATGGTTAATTTATTTCAACACTTAGTCAAAATAATTTGACCCAACAATTTCCCCCTTTTTGATAAAGAAATTAAAAACCTGCATATATATATACCAAAATATGCATTCATCATATAAATAAAACAAACCCTTGCTCACTTACATCAAACTTCCAAAAACCAATATTCAGAAAACCATCAAAGAAACATTGTTTGAAAGACTTAAATAGAGTAGAAGAAAATAAATTATTGTTCTTCCCTTTTAACTCAAGGATCGGTTGGGCTCATGTCTTGGCCGGTTAGCATGTTGAGAAAAGGATGAAAGCTGCGATCACCACGACCGCTTCCACTTGATCTACCACCACGATCACCAACATTGGCACGACCTCCTTGATCAACACCAGATAGCCTACTACGGCCACCACCACTACTTCTACCTCCACGATCACCACCGCTTCGACCTCCACCTCTCTTTATTGGCCTAGGATTATCATCGTTGCTTGGAGCTCGTCTAGATCTAGTGCCGGTTGACACATCGTCACTTCTTCTACTTGACTCGCCTTGGGTGATTCTAAGTTGATCTCTTTCAGCAATAGCCTTTGCGTTTTCTTTTGCTTGAAACTTCCTTGCAATGGAGTCAGCAAATTCCTGTCGTTCACTATCATTTCTACTTAAATAACCCTGAATTTCCACCATCTTATTCTTTACCAGACTGAATTTTTCCAAAGTTTCCCTATGACGGTCATCATTGATGTGCCTTTCAAGGCCCATCATTTCAGATTGACGGCTGAAGAGATTCTTTTCAAACTTGGAGAAGTTTAAATTTGAGACATGAGTCTCATACGTGTTCTTCTTCAGGGTGTTATCCAATTCAGTAAGGACCTTGATAATCTCGCCAAAGCCCTTTCTTTCTTCTTCCTGGATGTTCAAGGCCTTTATCATCCTCTTCTGAAGAGATGAGAGCACAAACTTCATAGACTTTAATAGCTTGTTACCTTCGGTAGAGGATTCTTCATTTGATGAAGTCTCTTGAGACTCTGCTGCCATACTTTGAATTGGCTCAAAGTGAGTATGGATCTGCATGGATTGCTCAGGTCGATCCTTCTCAGCTACCTTAGCAGCTTCATTCTGCTCCTCTTCTAATAGTTCATCTTCAGCTCTCTGAAATCTTTCAAACAGATTTCCAGAGCAGTGAAGAGGAATGTTTATATTTTCATGAACATTTCCCACAATGGTGTCGGGGAATAAACGGGGCTTTACAAAACTTGCGTGTTGATCATGTTCCTCCTCAGATGAGGAACTTTCTTCTTCAACAACCTTATCTTTGGAGGGTTCCCCCTCATATCTGATAATTTCTGGCTGAGTTACCTCGGCCATTTTCTCTTGGGCTTCCTCTGTTCTCACAACATAGGATATCACAACATTTTCTTCAATAGGAGCTTGAGTAGCCTCCTCAATAGCATCTTTTTCAATAACTTTTTCTTCATTCGTTATAAGAGCTTGTTCAAACTCTTGGACAATCACTTCCTCTTCTTCTTCATGAGGGTTCTCTTGAATGGGTTGATATAGAATGCGTCTCTCTTCCGCAGACATATTCCCGAATTCAATCAAGAGAGCAGCGTCTAGCTCACCGGCATCATTGTCAGCATCAAGGATGTCCATTGGTTCATCATCATCAAATGGCTTTGCACTAGAGCAATTAGCACCATGAACGTATTGGGAAGCAACCGAGACGTAATTGTCCATGATATCATCCAGCCTCTTTAACACTTTCACTTCAATTTCAGAAACCTTTCTCATAGGGTTGAAATTAGCCTTTCTGGCTTCAAGAATTGGGAAAAGGGCTCTTCCACATATGCATGCTTCAACAAGATCTTTTCTCTCCAGAGCCTCATCAACCTCTGAAGTTTTAGCCCACTTGAGAACTTTCTTCTCATTGGCTACACGCTTCTTCCACTCTCGGGTTATCGCAGAATTTGACATAGTTTCATTGTACTTGGAAGACAATCTTTCCAGGGACCATGATTCAAAGATTTCCAATTTTTCAGCCGCAATGGCCTTTACTTGATCCAACACGAGGTCAACAATGCTTGTTTCCTCCGATACTTCTTCAGGAACTAGAGTCGCAAAATCTTTACCTTTTCCAACAACTTCAACTGGTTTTGGAGCAGGTCTGGGTTCACAGAACACAATTCCACTTGTCTGTCTTGCAGAATGCATCCGTTCGTACACCGTTTGGGGTTTCTTACAAAGCTCGGCAGGGAGCTCTACACGAGTAACCTTTCCGGCTACTAAAGAGACTTTTACAACAGATTCAACAGCAACAAGGTGAGAACAACACCTTGTTCTGGTTGGCACTTTCTGTAGCACCGGCGGCTACTTGATCAAGTTGAGTAATAGGAGATGCAGTCCTGTTTGCATTTTCATCATTTGGACCGGCTGACTCAAAAGCGGGCCCTTCAGCAGATTCTCTTAAGGGAGAAAAAATAGATTCATTTGTTCCACTACAGGAACATCAAACTTAGGCACAACGGCCAAAGATTTAGAGGAGGTTACCTTCAATGATTTAGACGCGCGGGGCGCCTTCGTCTTCTTTTCCTTTGAGACACCGGATCTCGAAGGCCTTCTCAAAATAGTTGATGGAGTGGATAGAGAGGAGCATAGGAGTTGCAGCAAGTACGCCTGAACATTACTTTAACCTTGAATCGACTGATTCAAAGTCCTATTTGAACTTTTCAGACTGGAGGAACTGGCCTCTGATTCATTCACTGTTTTCGATCTTTTTTCCCCTGTTGACATAATAGAAGCAGACGGTTGTTTGGATCGGGGTAGAGGGATTTCCACCTATTTGATAAACTAGATGCACTAGAGGCACATTCTACGTGTTTCTTCATCCTTATCAGGGTACTAGCGACTGTGAGGCAGAGAATACCCTTGGAGAGTTGATCTGCTCTAGTTCTCCCACGGGAACCCCCAAATGCTCCATCAATCGACTCAGTTGAGCCGCATATGTTATGCTTTCCTTGTTTGATTGACAGATCGAAAAGAAGAGATTCTGGAAAAGGGTAGATGCCCAGTTTACCTAGATTCCCTTTGAAATAGCGCACATATAGTCAAAACGGTCTTGACTATAGAGATGAAGGAGCCAGATTTCCCATTGTAGCGCTTTTGCTACCACGTCGTTCAGCAAAATGAAGTGGGGTTTGAGAACCTTCTTATTTCCATTAACATGGATCATCGAAACCCGTCAGCAGAAAAGGTCTCCTTCATCTCTTGCATGACTTCTGATGAAAGGATCAAGTCGAAAGTGTGCCCCTCCATCGGAAGTTCAAGAACTCCGCATATACGGTTTCATCGAAGGGAAAACTCCACGCCATTGACGGTTGCTACAATGGATTCACCCACCATATTTGCAGATTTGAAGAACTCGCGAACTTCTTTCTCATAGAATATGAACGGACCACCGAGATACTTCCTCAACCCGAAAAACTCTAGGGTTCTGAACATATCCACTACTTCCGGTTGATCGAAAGTGTATACCGATGGAAAATCCACCCTACAAAGTACAATGACCCAAAGTGATTTTGCTTGTTCACCATTTTCGAAAATATGAACCGACACAAGATTTCAGAGTGATTTAGAGAGAGAAATGCCAGGAAAACTAGGTTCTTCAGGATTTCGAGAGATTAAAAACTTTCAAACTCATGCACTAATGTCCTTATATAGACAGAAAAGAGATACACAGAATAACCGTCACTTTTCTTAAGGGTATGGCCAATCAAATAAATGTTAGACGTCCTTTTTCAAGGAGTCATCATTAAAAAATGAGGGTATAACAGTCATTTTCTCTAAACTTGAAAGACACGTGTCTTCATGTTGATAAGAGATGACTGTTTATATTTTGATTGGGAAAAACGGATATATCCTCACGTGGGACAGCTGTCCTTGATCAGTCTAATCGGCACATAGTTAGACATTTTTCTTACAGCAAAAATCCATAATCCAAACGTCTTATTAGAAGGATGGGTCTATTAGAAATATAGCAATACGCTAATGTCTATTAGACGTATACGTCTAATTCCGCATAAACACCACGTGTTAGACGTGTGTTTGATTAGACTTGAGCATCCTCTTGTTCATGACGTAAAAACGTCTAACGGTCTATTAGACTTCTCCGTCTAATCGCGTAGGTTTAACACCTCAACATATAGACTTAGATGTATAGATTTGAGCAAAAATACGTTTAAGTACAAGCCGTTTCTTTTAGACACACTTGTCTAAATAGACCGATTAAGAATATTCATCTAGAGGATATCCTTACTTCCAAAATAATTTTCCCCCCTCATTATGTATCTGAACAAAAAAGCATAAGAACAGTTTTGTGGTCAAAGACCCAAAAACATTTTTAACAAATAAAAACATTTATCTACTAGAATGACAAAGGTCTTGTTGATCTTCCAGACTGTGTACTTAAAAGAGTATTCTTCTTGCTTCCTTCTTGCATCCTCCTGCATCACCTACAAAAGAAACTATTTACACATTTTGGTACTCATACTCAATTTGGCCCTCGATCAATTAGTCACTTAGGAATCCATATTTGAGTTATTCATATGGATTTCCCGTTTTGTGTTGTTATTAATGCATAAGATTTGACTTAGCAGATGACTTCCTGCTAGCCACTGATCCTTTAGCTTTTGAAAAAAGACTTTCTTTTAAAACTCCTTGACTTAGAGTCAGGGTGGTTTAAATTGCCAAGACTTATTAGTTGCTTCTAGCTTATTCTTAAGCCAGATAACAGTAGGCGGAACATAAACTATTTCATTTTTGAAAGCAACTTCTTCATAAATAGAATCAGATTCAATGTCAGTCATACTCCCTTTGACAAAACTTATTGGCTTAAATTTGTCAGATGAGTTGGACTTTTTGAATGACAAATTAGGGTCGTTGCTATCAAATCCCCAATCCGGATCTAAATCCAGCAGGGTTTCAACATAGTGATACTGATGTTTGACAACATCTCCTAATCTTGTCCATGCACAGACAACATAGTTTAACCTTTTGTTTTCAGATGAAAGGGTTTGAATCTGTCTCTTTAAGCATCTCATTCTCAGATGAGATCTCTCCAATCTTCTTTTTCAAAAACATTTGACTCTTCAGCTTGAGACAGATTTGGTTTGTTTATATCTGGTGATGATTTAGTTTTATTTAGGGATTCTTGCTAGCTTTCTGTACTCGATGACCATGTCATCTAGTGCAGCTACCAGTTGTTCCCTTGAAAACCTTTCGTAAGAGAAGTCAAATACCTCAGTCTCCTTAGTTCTTTCTTCATCTTCTCTTGCCATGAAGCAGGCCACCTCTTCTTCATCACTTTCACTGGATGAAAAGTAGTAACCACGGCTGCTTCCTCTGTTCTTCCCGTAACCTGCCATAGAGCCTTCAGCTCTTTTCCATCATCCTTATTATCTTCACGTTTTGGCTTACGACATTCCGATGCATAATGACCTTTAATACCACAGTTAAAACAAGTAACATTAGCTTTATATTTTTATTTTCATTAGAATTTGAAGAGTTTTGAGTTAGAGTTGCTCTTCTTCATGAAGTCCCCAAACTTTTTCACAAAGAGAACATGGCGTCGTTGCACAACTGCTGAGCTGCCATCTTCACATCCGGAGCGGTTGGGGGCTCTTCAGCAGTCCACCAGTGCCTTGACAATGATAACGGATGTGGGTTGATCTTTTTCCATCCTACAGTTCAGCTCGAACTCATAGGCCTTGAGATCAGTAAAGAGAACAAAGAGAGAGAGATCTTGTTCAGATCTTTGGATTCTCTCTTGCCATTGTCTTATGTCCCATTCCTTGGAAGAGCACGCATGACCTTGAGAGCAAGCTCTCGGTTGCTATAGGTTTTGCCTAGGATAGACAGAGAGGAAGACATCTTGCTGAATCTTGTGTCGAATCGTTCATTGTTTTCACCAGGACGCATCTTGAAGTTGTCAAATTGTTGAGTGACAACCATGATCTTGTTTTCCTTGGTTTGCTCGTTGCCCTCACACAGTTGGGTGAGTTTGTCCCAGACCTCTTTGGCAGTAATCACATTCAATAATGTGTTGAACATGCGTTATCGAGAGATCTGTACAGAACATCAAGAGCATGTTATTGAGGTTGTACCTGCCCTCTTTTCATCAGCGGTCCAGTCAGCCTTCTCCTTATCAATCCTTGATAGGACCTTCTGTGACAACGCTCCACATGTCGTCATGAAGAGAAGAGAGATGAGCACGAACTCTTTTCTTCCAAACAATGTACTTTTCTCCAGAGAAAGTTGGAATGGCTGTAGCACTAGCATCTTTGGTTATGGTCGAAATATTTCAGGAAGGCTTGAGAATATAAACAGGGCTATGATACCAATTGATAGGATCGACTTTATCGATAGAGACGGGGGTCTGGCTAAGGATGAAGGCTTATGAAAACCGGTTTGAAAGAAATTCTGTTAGGGATTTAATTTCACTTTCTATTCTACGCAAACACTTGTAAACACTTGAAACAGATTCAAAGCGGAATGTTACTTGGGTTTGAAGCACAAGATGAAATATGAAAAGATGACAGAAATGAAGAACGCAACAGTTTGTTTATGGATGTTTGGAGAAACTCTCCTACGTCACCCCTTCTTCCAACCACCGGAAAGATTCACTAAATATGATTCGAATCAAATACAGTTTCCACACACTTAGCTCACTATTGAACAGACAACACTGTTCAATATACCATATGAAGAATATCACTCAGCCAAGGTGTTTTTGATTCTAACTCTCTCTTGATTCACACACAGTACAATCAGTGTCAGATAAATTAGACGCGTTTAAATAAGACTTAACAAAATAAACTTCATGTATAGAGAGGGTTAAAGAATCAGGATCGGTTAAGTAATTCAACTGGTCCAGCAACACAACCGGCCAGACCCTAACCGATCAGGAAGACAAGACCGTCAGAAAAGAAGGCCAAAACCGTTGGTCATCCGGTTAACCTGAAGCTATGAAAAACCGAAAGTCATACCGGTTAACCTAAAACAAGCCGATCAGTACAAAATAAATACTGTGAGGATCTGTTGAAGATGATACAAAGGGACAGATCATAGTATTGCCATATTCATATAAGTCTGAGGATAATCTGCAGGCTGCAGAAGATCGTCCGACAAGATCTTCTTACTCTGGGACAAATCAGAGGCGCAACCCTCCAGGTGTAGGCAACTGTCCAACCGATAGTTTCCATATTAAGTAAAGACAAACCTAGCCGGTTTGACCTATACATTGGAAGCCTAAACCGCCAGGTCTGAATCAACTGAACCTCTGCTCAACCAATTCAGATTCAAGGAGATGAAATGTGACCGTTGGCACATTTCACCTATAAAAGACAGGAGCTGAAGAGGAGTAAAATGCAGTAACAAGTTACAAGTCACAAGAGAAAACATTTAAGAGTTACACCAACCCAAGTTATAAGTGGTCTTTATCTCATCTAAATTAAAGGAGCTTAAGTGTGTATTTGAAGTAAGATTACAATTTCGGTGAGAATTGTACGAGTGTTATCGAGCAGCAAATAAGTCTCGATCGGATTGTGTTTGTGTATTCCTTAGTGAATATCCTTCTCGCGGTTTCGAGAGGAAGGGGTGACGTAAGAGTTTATTCTCCGAACATCCATAAAAAAACCTGTCTTGCTATTTACTTTCTGTCGGCTTTACATACTAACCGACCCCTACACTAAACGACTTACTGAATCCCAAAACCGACACACCAAACTCCAACCGATTTTATCCAAATCTGGTTCTATTCATTCTGTGTGTGTGTGCTTCAACCTGAAACAAACCACTTCCGACTTGAACTCGGTTCAAGAGTTGTGACAGTTTGTGTAGTATTGAAACTCGGTGTTAATCCTATCTAACCGGAATTAATCACCAACCGTTAAGTGAAACGCTGTTAACTAGTCAGACCCCGGTTTCCCATCCGCAACCTAGATCCTAACAATTGGTAGCAGAGCAGTTAGTTCAATACTCAAGCAAGCATGTATTTCGATAAGCCTCCAATGCTAGAAGTGACGATTTGTCAACTAGAAGTCATGCATGCACCTGCACTGATCACCATGGATGACGAGATGCAGTTCAATTCTGGACTGAAGGGACCCGGTAAAGACTGATAAAGATAGGGAGGAATAGACAAAAGAAGACAGGAGAAGAAACAATTGGACAACCATACTAGAAACTACATCATTAACGGTTTGGACAGAAATACGTTTTGTAAGGTCAGAGATGCAAAACCGCAAAAGAAGTATGGGAAACGGTAATTCAAATTCATGAGGGAAATGAAGAACCAATGAAAACAAAGATAATGGTGGCTACCCATAAGTTTGAAAACATTAAGATGAAACCGGGAGAAACAATGAGGGAGTACAGTGACCGTGGACTTCACAGATGTGATAGGCGAGCTATCAACTCTAGAAGAAGTACGGATAACAAGGAAATCATCATGAAAGCGCTAAGATCTCTTCCAATCGCACTGGTATAAAGACGATGGTGATGAGGGAATCAACTGCCTAAGTAAGATGAAGCTACACATGTATTCGAAATCTTAAGGCATGAGTTTGAATGAGATCTAGGACTGAAGATGAAGTTTCAGCTTCAACCTCTACTAAAGCCTTAGTCACATCCATAAAACCGGTTGCTCCTGCACCGATCAACCGCTGAACATTCACCGAGGATGCAATGGCAATGCTTGCACATAAATTTGGCAGATTTATGAAGAGAACCAACCAACAAACAACAACTACGGTGATAATCTAATGTTAGATGTTATAATTGCAACTGTTTGAGACTATTAGGTGGGAATGCAGAAAATTAAGGCGGGATGACCGAAACCGGACGATCAGAACCACCGAAATAATTATCAACAAACCGGTGAAGGAAGTGAAGTTCAAAAGCACTGATACCGATGACGGAGGAAGCTTATGGGCTCACAATGACATTGATGAACTCACATGTCTCATGGCAAATGAGGAACATGTATTTGATTCTCCCTGTGAAAATTTACTAAAGATGAGTTATTTAATGCACTGAATGACATGGTAGCGAATATAAGAACCTATTAACTTTATACCAACCCAACTCAACTTTAGAACCGACCCCATAGCACCAACCTTGACCAAACCCAAAATCATCCAAACTGATAAATCCTAGAAACCGAGGCAATACTTGAACTATCCTCTATGACCGAAAATCTCAAGGAGTTAGTTCAAGAATTGACCGAAGAAAGATGCCCGAACCCGGTATCGACTAGCCGCATGGAAAAGATCTAGTGAAATGGTGAACCAGATGTCTAGGTACAGAGACATCCCAAATGCAAATTCGGCCTTGGATACAAAGACAACAAATCCGCTAACCGGAACCATTCGACAAAATGAAGCTTACAAAAGACAATCTTCCCTTTGTAAGATTTGTCAAGAGCTCTTCAACCGATGTTGAGGAACAAAGTGACTCAAAACCGGAAGAAGAAATAACTTATGTAAGTCCAACTGACTCCGAAAAATGGCTTCATCTTGAGAAAAGGAAAGCCAACCGGCCCAAGGTAAGCAAGCCGACGCCCGACCACATAGGATAAACCAAAGGCCACCTCCAATAAGGCACTCCTAGAACAGAAAGACGCCAAACCGAGTACAGGAAAACTAGTTAGAACCATAACCAGGAAAGTTGTCCGACTTATTAAGTTTGGATACCTAAGGGACTAATCAATTGTGGACCCAAGTAAATGTGGGTACCAAATAGTTGTAATATGTATATTTGCAGGATATGAAGAAACGGCTAGGAAACTTTGAGTGGTACCTGGACAACGTTGTTCCAGACACTGACTGGAAACAACAACCTCTAACCGACATCAAAATAGAAAACGGTGCAATGATTGTCTTCGGTGATAACTCAAGAGGTAGAACTGTGGGCAATGGTAGATTGTCCATGGTAATTTAACAATTGATAATGTACTTTTAGTTGAAAATCTTCACTTAAACCTGCTAAGCATTAGTCAGATGTGTGATGCTGGATACACTATAGAATTTCTTAACATGCATGCTTATTAAAAACTCTCAGGGTAACACACTACTAACCGAAAATAGGTTAGGAAATATATACAAGGTAGATTGGAAAAATAAAGTAGAACACCCTGTTTGCATGGTAGCTAAACCGATCAAACTGGTTTGGCATAAAAGGCTAAATCATCTAAACCTCAAACCTTAAACTATATCTGCGTAAAAGCTAGTTGAAGGAATTCCTGATATAGTATTCATAAGGATAAGGTTTGTTTCACGTGTCAAATGGGTAAACAAACTAAGTCAACCTTAAGAGTAAAGGACCATTCAGTCTAACCGATGCTTAGATCTCCTTCACATGGATTTATTTGGACCGATTAGGGTCATCACCTAGGTGGTATGCTCTACACTATGTGGTTGTTGATGATTATTCTAGGTATACACATGGGTAATATTCTTGGCATCCAAATGTGAAAACCGCATCAAATTTAATTACATTGCTTAAACGTTTGCAAATGAAAAATCAACACGCATAAATAGCATTAGGAGTGATAGAGAAACCGAATTTACAAATAGCACTTTAAATGCATTTCTTGATGAATCCGGCATTAGACACGAGTTGTTCTAGTGCTAAGACTCCTCAACAAACGGCCTGGCCAGAGAAAACCGAACTCTCAAGGAAGCCGCAAGGTCCATGATAGCCGATTCGGGAGTTGCTCAATTCTGGGCTGAGGCTATCAATACTGCATGTTACACACAAAACCGGTCCTATGATTACAAGTTTCACAACAAAACACCGTATGAAGTATACTTTGATAGGATTCCTAACCTTAGGTATCTGAAAATTTTCGGTTGTAAATATTACATTCACATAAATGGCAAAATTACCTATCTGCTTTTGATGCAAAATCTGATTTGGGATCATGCTAGGTTACTCAACAGTTAGTAAGCTTATAGAGTATATAACACTAGAACTTTAACCGTGGAGGAATCTCTTCATGTCGTATTCGATGAATCGGTTGAAAGTAACACTGCATCATTCTTTGATCTACACAACAGATTGGAAAATAACAATCTATTCTGATAGTGAAGATGAGGTTCCAGTTTTCAGACGGTTTGTCCTTGACCAAATGGGTGATGATGAAACCCAGCCGGATCAAGCTGCCACAGCAGGAAGCTGACACCTCGGTTCAAACTGAGGAAATTGGTCGGTCTAACACTTTTGTTCAGTCTACCGATATGTCTAGCCTTGATCAATAAATTGCAATTTGATAGACACTCCTGAACCGAATCTCAAAAGGAACACTAACCACCCTCCTGAGCTTATTATGGTGATCCTTCAAAATCTGTCCAAACTAGCAACAAATTCTGGAGGAATACTTTAATTCCGCTTTTATCCCAGATTGAGCCGAAAAGGGGGATGAAGTATTGCAGACCCGGATTGGATCTTAGCAACAAGAAGAGTTAAACCAGTTTGAGATTAACAAAGTCAGGTACCTAGTCCTTAGACCGAAGATCAACCAGTCATAGGAACAAGGTGGGTATTCACAAATAAACTCAATAATGGTTTGGTCACGAGGAATAAAGCTAGATTAGTGGCACAGGATACAAACAAGAAAGGCATTGATTTTGAAGAATCATTTGCTCCTGTAGCTAGGATTTGAAGCCATTATGATTTTTCTAGCCTTCGCTGCTTTAAAAATTTTAAGTTTTTTCAAGGATGTTAAAAGTGCATTTTTGAATGGTGACCTACGTGAGGAGTATATGTTGAACAACCACCCGATTTAAAAATGATGACCTACCTAATCATGTATACCGCCTAAATAAAGCATTATATGGTCTAAAGCAAGCTCCTAGAGCTTGGTATGATACACTAACCGCATTTCTGTTAAAACATGATTTCACCATAGGTTCGGTGGATAAAACACTATTTAAATTTGAGAAAAATGAGCATATCCTACTTGTTCAAATATATGTGGATGATATCATCTTCGGTTTCAACCGATCCTAAGCTATGTGATAAATTCTCACCTTAATGACTAACAAGTTTGAGATGAGTATGATGGGAGAATTAAGCTTCTTCCTAGGCCTTCAGGTTAAACAGCTCGAAGGAGGAACTTTCATAAGTCAACCCAAATACACAAAGGAATTTCTAAAGAAATTTGGAATGGACACATGCTCTTCCGCGACTACTCCAATGAGTTCATCAATCAAATTGGACAAGGATGATGACGGTCAGACAGTAGACCTAACGGCCTATCGCGGAATTATCGGTTCACTCTTATACCTGACAACAAGTAGATTGGATATACTATTTGCAGTCGGAGTGTGTGGAAGATTCCAGGCTAATCCAAAACAGTCTCACTATATAGCCGCTAAGCGAATCTTGAAATACCTAAAGGGAACCCTGAAGTCGGTCTGTGGTATCCAAAGGAATCATCTTTCAAGCTCACAAGTTACTCAGATGCAGACTATGCAGGTTGTAAAGTTGATAGAAAAAGTACCAGCGGAACATGCCAATTCCTAGGTGATTGGCTTGTTTCATGGCACAACAAGAAGCAAACATTGGTTGTCACGTCAACCGCAGAAGCTGAATATCTGGCAGCCGAAAGTTGCTGTTCACAACTCCTATGGTTCCAACAACAAATGAAGGACTTCGGTATCACCGCCGAAGAGTCTCCGATTTTCTGTGATAACACGAGTACCATAGCAATCACGTACAATCCGGTGTTACACTTTAGAACCAAGCACATCGACATAAGGCATCACTTCATCCGGGAACATGTTATGTTGAAGCATATCCGGCTGGAATACGTATCAACAAATCCAGAAGTAGCCGATATCTTCACAAAGCCCCTACAGGATGCTAAGTTTTTTTACTTCAGAAACATACTCGGTTTAACCAATATTAATCAGCTCATTTCTTAAATTCTCAAATATCTAAAAGGAAAATCGGTTCGGACAGACAAAACCGGCAGTTCTTCCTAAATTGTCGGAAACCGAATTCACCATGGACTTATTGAAGAACCGCTTTTGTCTATCAGTCACAGTAAACCGACCGGTTACTTAGTGCTTACACAATTAACCGCATCGAGGACCAATAACTGAAAACCGACCGGTTTGAAATAATATACTCTAGATTATTTGCCTTCCGAAAAAAATTGGAACAATTATCTATGTTTAGATGTATCTATTCTGAAAAGATACATTTTCAAAGCAAAATGGTCATACCTTAAAAGACGTGAAGATATGATATCTTTCACCGTTCAGGCCTATGACTCACATCCTAGGATGTAGACATACTTATTTCATGTAATATGTTTTATCCTATGGTTAATAAGATCAAATCACTGCTATACACTGGACAATACTACCATCCCTCCACTAATATATAAGTAGGTAAACATCAGACAAAATATCCACGAGTATCAACTTATCATCTAACTAAGACAAAGTCTCTCAGTTTCAAAACATTCTCCAAGTTGATTTCAACTCCGCTCAAGGAACAAAGCACTACGAGATATTCAAAATGATCAAGTCTCTTGAAGACACTAGTCTAAAATCCTTTTTAGATGACAAACATGTCATCTTTCCTGAAACCGTTTGGAATTCTTCTACAACGCAAGGGTCTTCTGCGGTACTCCGTACTTTGACACCCTTATTCAATCAAGGTGTTGGAGGAACCGTGTTTGACTTTTCAGAGAGTGACTTTGCCCGGTGCTTCGATCTTCCAAAGCAAGGGCTTACCGATTTAAACGTTCCGATCGAACTAAAGGCCGAAATCTCTCTAAACTTCTCTCGGTCGAAACCCGTCCGGTCAGTGACCATGGTGCTAGGTCATCATTGAGGCCTAAATACCAGCTTCTCAATGATATCATCGGTCGGGGCAATCCTAGGTAAGGATGTGACCAATACTTACTGTGCCACAGTTTTCAACATGATGACTGCGATCACAACAGATACGCCGGTCAACTGGTCCAGGGTGGTGTTCGATGTCTTGATCTGGATGATCACCACTCGCCACTTACCGGTCTCATTCCCTAGATCAGCTGCCTACTCATGGAACTCGGGTGTTCCGCTCTGTCCGGGCGAAGGGCTGAACCAAGTCCAGGTCATAACCAGGGAAGTTGCCGATTCGTTCTGTGAGCGGTTCGAGAAGACGTGGAAAAGGAAGAACCGACATCTCAACTCCTCCGGAAATTAAGTTAATCCTTTCTACAACCGGTCATTTTTGTTGTACGTACCGGGTGTATTGTCATCCTACTCCATCATGATCTTTTCGGTTAATCTGTGTGTTTCTTTCGGTTTGTTGTAACTCCATTTTCATTAATGAAAAGTAACTTCTGACTTCCAACTACTTGGGAAATTACACAAACCTAACTAGATTCTCCACCTCGAGTTTCGCAACCGGTCAAAAGTAACTCCTTCCCAAGGAGTTTTGGAAACATAAATATTCCCAACACTAATAAGACAAAACGGAATATTAGCATTAAATGCTCCTATTTTCTCTCCAATCTCAAATCTATATAAGGAACCCCCTTTATCAATTTAGCATACCTCCAAACAACTTATAATTTCTTAAACTCTCTATCTCTTAGCAAGATTTGAAACATGTCTAACCGTACTCTAAGAAACCATCTTTGCATTGATTTCGACTCCGCCCTCAAAATTGAGGATCTTGAAGTGAAGGAACTTCTCTTTGAATCCCTCATCGACCACCGTTCTTCGTGACTTTCTCGAATAATCCGGAACCCATATTCATTCAGATGTAATGGAATTCTTCATAATGTAGCCATATCCGGCGATGCCATTACTTCCATCGTGAAAAACCACATCTTTGTTCTTCACGAAAGCGGATTCTCCGGATGTTCAATCTGCCCACTGAAAGGGTTCTTCGATTTCCCATCCTGGGTGGGGGAGTGCAGCGGTTGACTATGCGAAAAATGTTCTCCCGGAACCGAACTACCGGTGGAGAACTACGGTCTGAAAACCCGCCTCGCCCATCATATCCAACTCCTTCACGAGATCGTCAACCGATCTCTCATCTGCCAATTTCTGAACCACACTATTCTAAGAAAGTCTTCAACATGATGACCTACATCAACCGCAACACCCTATCAATTGGTCATCGGTCATCTTCAATAACCTGAAGACCATGGTCGAGACAAAGAAAGGTTTTGGCTATAACCCCCACATAAGCCGGTTCTTTCGTTACACACCATCTAAATCTTGGACCGGGTACCCCGGTGTACCTATCAAATGTTCTCAACGAGGAAGTGGTGGAGGACAAACTCTCTAAAATAATCGTTACATAATTTATAATCTTGTATCTTGTGTACTTTAAACCGATATTTGTTTCAGTCTCTATTATGTTCTCTTTCATTGAATGATCATTTAAATTTCTAAGTTCAAAAACCCGGGGTCAAATCGCATTATAAATATCGGTTTATAATGATCAACCGGTTAAAATCGCTAACCGCTTCCTTAATCACCGGTTACAATAACCGCTTCCTTAAATAATCGGTTACAAGAACAAACCTGTTAGGATCTAGGTCGTGGCTGGCGGACCGGGGTCTAGCCGGTTAGCGTGTCTCACTCAAAGGTGGTGATTAATCCGGTTAGAGATAACACCGGGGTTTCAATACTATACAACTGTCCAAACTCTGAACCAGGTTCAAGCGCGGAAGTGGTTTCTTTCAAGTTGAAGCAGTACACTCACGAGATAGGAAGAACCAGATTTGGATAAGACAGGTTTGGAGATTGCTGGGTCGGTTTTGGAACTAGTAATTCGGTTTGGGTAAGGTTAGGTTGATTGGAGCGGTATTAGTAGATTAGTGCAGATCGGTTATAAGGTAAAGTAAGCAGAAAGTCAAGGTAACAAGACATGTTTTTATGGATGTTCGGAGATAAAACTCCTACGTCACCCCTTCCTCTCCGAAACCGCGAGAAGGATATTAACTAAGGAATACAAACACAATCCAATCAAGACTTATTTTCTGCTCGATAACACTCGTACAATTTTACCGAAATTGTTAGAATTACACTTCAACTTAGCGCTTAGGCTTCTCTAGAGATAGAACACAATCTTATCACTTAGGCTGTAGAATGTTCAGAACTTGTAACCCTCTTGAAATTCCTTATATCACTTGTGTCTCTTGTGTCCCTTGAAAATTGTCCCGCGAAAGTTGTCCCGCAGTTACTCCTCTTCAGCTCCTTCTTTTATAGGTGAAATGTGCCAACGGTCACCATTTCATTTCCTTGAATCTAATTGGTTTGAGCAGAGGTTCAGTAATTCAGACCTGGCGGTCTAGTCTTCAGACCTGGCGGTCTAGTATTCCAGTGTGTAGGTCAAACCGGCTAGGTTTGTCTTTTACTCAATGTGGTAACTGTCGGTTAGACAGTTGTCTGTACTTGGAAGATTGCCTTTCTGATTTATCACTGAAGTGGAAAGATCTTGTGGGACTATCTTCTGCAGCCTGCAGACTGTCCTCAGACTTGTATGAATATGGCAATGTTCAGTCTGTTCCTTTGGTATCATTCTCAAAAGATACCCGAAGTGTCTTTTTATGCTGGTCTGTCATGTGTGTTAACCTGGATTGACTTCCGGTTATTCCTTGGCTTCTAAATGACCGACTGTCTAGTGTTTCCGGCCTTCTATTTTGACCGATCTTGTCTTCTTGTTCGGTCAGGTTTTTGGTCGGATTGATACTGACCGGTTGAGTTTTTAGCGGTGAGTTACTTGGGACCGTTCCTACATAGGAGATTTGTTTATGTTAAGTTCTATTAACCAGTCTAATTTATCTAACAAACCGCTTCAAATAAATTCCGCCCAATGTTTTGCCGCTCAACGTTTGCCGTCCCAACAACATCTTGGAGGGAAATTTCCGCCCAAACTGACTTGTGACAGTTCGCGGCGGTTGAAATTCCAACCCGCGACTATAAATATGCTCCTTAGTCATTTTATCTCTTCTTACGCGAAACAACTTCTCTCTCTAGCTCTCAAATCTCTCAAGCTCTCGATCTTCGGATCTCCAACTCACAAGGGTCTGCGAATACCTATGCTTTTCACCCACATTTCTAGGTCGGACCTTCGAGGAAAATTAGAACGAATGGATCGGTGGAAGCTAAACGGGCGCTAGATCTTATATCAGCTTCCGGTTTTGAACACTTCTTGAATGGACCCGTTCGTTCTTTATCAAGACGCGGTTACCGAATTCTTCCAAACCGCCGTCCACAGCAATGGAGTTATAACCGCAACAATCGGCGGAAAACGTTTGAACTCACACAAGAGTCGGTTGCTGCGGTTCTTCCACTTGTTGACAAGAAGGAAGTGATTTTCGGTGTCTACATACGAGGAAACATTCCAAGCGGTCTTCAATGATATCTCGGACACCAAGAAACCGATAGCAGGTGTTCGGTAAGAAACCTCCCTGAAACCGGAATATAGGCCGCTCTGCGAGATTATATCTAAGTCGGTTCAAGGTTGGGAGGCAACTATGATAGCCTCACAAGATTAAAGATCGCCATGATTGCCGGTTTAGTCAACGACACTAAAATCATAGATGTACCTACAAAACAAGTACCTGCAAAACAAGGGTCGTGGCCCGTACACAGCAGGTTCTGAGCACAAGGATCGTGCCGTACACCACTAGTAGTGCACCGAATATTCCATCATAGATATACCTGCAAAACAAGTAATATGAGGAAAATTCTCTTACGTGGCATTCGTTGGTTGGTTGCATATAGCTGTGTACTGATCTTCACTAGAAAGTGGCAGCAGGAGTAGGGTACAGCTATAGCACGTGGGTAGGCGGGTGCTAGCTTCAAGCATAGTGCTTTAGCTGAGCATTAGACGTATTTCAGTTAGACGGATTGTGAAAATCAGTCTAATAAAATCAAACGTCTTTGTCTAATAACAGAGTCCATTAGACCGCCTGGTCTAATAGAATTAGACTTACGTCTAATTACAATCACTTCAGACTAATCTGAAGGAGTTAGACTTACGTCTAATTGTCACTTAATTAGACTACACATCTAATTATCCACTAACCATTAGACTGCACGTCTAACTCCATTGAGTTAGACTGCACGTCTAATTCCGGTTCTACCTCAGACTTATCTGAAGGAGTTAGACTTATGTCTAACTTTTCAATAATTAGACTACACTGTCTTATCATTCACTAACCATTAGACTGCACGTCTAACACCACTGAGTTAGACTGCACATCTAATTCCGGTTCTACCTCAGGACTTATCTGAAGGAGTTAGACTTATGTCTACTTTCACAATCCATTAGACTGCACATCTAACTCCGTTGAGTTAGACTGCACGTCTAATTCTACATATATTAGACTACACGTCTAACTCCACTGAGTTAGACTGCACGTCTATTTTCGTATATATTAGACTACACTTCTAATTTTCTCATTCCAATAGACTGCACGTCTAACTCCGTTGAGTTAGACTGCACGTCTAATTATATACATTCATTAGACTGCAAGTCTAACTCCGCTGAGTTAGATTGCACGTCTAATTCCAATATATTAGACTGCACGTCTAACTCCGCTGAGTTAGACTGCATGTCTAATCCGAAATCTATTAGACTGCACGTCTAACTCTGCTGAGTTAGACTGCACGTCTAATTCTTTGCATTCATTAGACTGCACGTCTAACTCCACTGAGTTAGACCTGCACGTCTAATTCTTTGCATTCATTAGACTGCACGTCTAACTCCACTTAGTTAGACTGCACGGTCTAATTCTTTGCATTCATTAGACTACACGTCTAACTCCACTGAGTTAGACTGCACGTCTAATTCTTTGCATTCATTATACTGCATGTCTAACTGCACTGAGGTTAGACTTCAATTCTAATTCTTTGCCATTCATTAGACCTGCACGTCTAACTCCCTGAGTTAGACTGCACGTCTAATTCTTTGCATCTAATTCCAAAATCGGTCTAATAACCCTCATTAGAGCCAAGTCTTATAAAATATGATTTCGATAAACCTGCATTAAAACTCACAAGTCATTTCATCATCAAAATCTCAATGGTTAAATTATTCAACACTTAGTCAAAATAATTGACCAAACACAGTATTTCAACTTTTCTTTGCCGGAATGTGTCCATCCTTCAACATTATTTCTTCCAATAATCCATATTCCAATTTGATTAATCTACTTTTGACAATGGTACGTGAAATCACTGTCATCCTTCAAGATTAATATCTTCCAATAATTCATATTCCAATTTGATTAATCTACTTGTGACAATGGTTTGACTAATCGACTTGTGACAATGGTACGTGAAATCACTGTCATATTCTTTCTCAAGATTTCTTCATATTGTTTTGTTTCATTTTTGAGTAGAAATGAACAGTTTTGTTCTTGTTATCAGGAAGGAATCCATATGAACGAGACTGATAATCATGATTTGAGGTATACTGTGTTGTGTTTGTTTTCTCTAATACTATAAGATGTTTCTATTAATATTGAAGTGAAGCGCTCTTCACTTATAGTATATTTTATTCATATTGAAGGGGATCACTCTTTACTTATAGGATATCTGTAAATACTGGTGAAATGAAGCGCTCTTCACTTATTTAACATCTGTAAATACTAGTGAAGTGAAGCACTCTTCACTTATAGGATTTCTGTATATACTAGTGAAGTGAAGCGCTCTTCACTTATTGGATTTCTGTATATACTAGTGAAGTGAAGCGCTCTTCACTTATTGTATATCTGTATATACTAGTGAAGTGAAGCGCTCTTCATTTTTATTTGATTCATTTTACAAGCATCTTCATATTTTGTTGAGATGAATGTTCACGTTCTATAATTGACCAGCGAATCTGCGAGTTGTCGGCGTCAATTGAAGTTCGATGAAAATGGCGAACCTGTGGAGGACATCGCAGCCAACTTGATTCCACATTTAGGTCGAGAATTTGAGAGGAAGAAGATGCCTACGAATTCTATTTAACATACGCTAAAATAATAGGATTTGGTATAAGGCGCAGTTCAAAACATGATGACAAAGATGGTTTTTTACTGGATAGAGTTTTTTGTTGTAGTGCACAGGGTGAAAGGGGAAAAGACAAACGGGATGTTTATGTGAAACGTAGTTGTTCTTTAACCAGGTTCGGTTGTGAAGCAAAATTGCGGATAAATAGGCATCAAATGGAAAGTTTGAAGTGGTAACTTTTATTACTGAGCATTGTCATGCTCTTGCAAGTCCAAAGAAAACTCACTATATTAGATGCCATAGGAATATTTCTGTAGCTGCAGGCTTACACATTGAGATGGCAAATAATGTGGGAATTCCTCCAAAGGCATCACATGCTCAAATGGCCAAACAAATCGGTGGCAGGGACAATCTTGGTTTTAATTCCTGAAGATTACAAAAATTACTTACGATAAAAAAGAACCAGAGATTGTAATTTTGGGGATACATGGGGTGTATTAGAGTATTTTAGAAAAATCAATCGGACGGTCCAGGTTTTTATAATGTTTTTCAACTTGATGTGGACGATTTAATTACGAATATTTTTTGGTGTGATTCCAACATGCGATCTGATTAGTCATACTTCGGAGATGCTGTATGTTTCGACACGACTTACAAGAAGAATTAGGAAGGTCGTCCAGTCGCTCTTTTTGTAGGTGTGAATCATCACAAACAATCTATTATTTTTAGTGCAGCTCTATTGTACGATGAAACTGCTATGACTTTTGAATTGTTGTTTGATACTTTCACCACATCTATGCGTGGTAAAAAAACATATAACAATTCTTACAGATCAAGATGCGGCCATGGCCAAGGCCTTAGCGTCTACATGGCCCGAAACAAATCATCGGCTCTGTATTTGGCACATATTTGAAAATGAAGCCATACATCTAAGCTCTGTGTTTCATAATTTCAAAGAATTTTCGAGGGATTTTTTCTTCATGTATATATGATTTTGACGAAGTTGTAGAGTTTCTTGAAGCCTAGGATCAAATGTTGACAAACTACGGGCTTGAAAACAACGACTAGTTGAAGCGTATGTTTAGCATTAGTCGAAGTGGGCATTAGTGTATGGACGACATATGTTTTGTGTTGATATGACGACAACACAGAGAAGTGAGAGCATAAACAGTGTGTTGAAAAAGTATTGCTCCTACAAACACAAGTTTTTAGAATTTTTCAAACACTTTGAAAGACTAATTGATGAAAGAAGATATGATGTGTTGAAGGCTGATTTCAAATCAATTACCAGTCAACCAAGTCTGAACTATCCAGTTTTGATCTTAAAGGATGCATGCAGTGTTTACACTCTAGAGGTATTTAAGTGGTTTGAACAACAATGGTTTATGTCGCATGATTGTGGTATGGAAATGTTAGAGGATGTCGACACACACAAAATATAAAGTAACCCCCCCACACTAGGAGATACCCTCACACAGTTACAGTACACAAGAATGATGGTAATATTGAGTGTAGCTGCTGTAAATTTGAATTTGAAGGTATTTTGTGTGCTCACATTATAAAGATTTTCACGACGATTGACGTGTTGAAGATTCCTCCTGCGTTGATATTAAAAGAGGTGGACAAGAACCGCCAAAGATGGGTATTTTGGAAGGATCCACTAGTGGACAGCAGTAATGTTGATCCGAGTGAGCTTCAACACATAAGATATAGAGATTTGTGTGGCTTGTCCATGCATTATTTACAAAGTCAGGCATGTGAAAGAAATTATGCTTATCTAGTGTAAGTATGTGGATAAAAATTACATGAGTATACAAATACGCAAACTCCACAGTTGTATCAGTTTCTACTGAGGGTGTCCCCGTTCGAGCGAAAAGTATGGAAACTAAGATGACAACGAAGTCTGGTAAAATAAGGAAAGGTGGACTAGAGAAGAATTCAAGAAAAGAAACAAACAAGAAAAACAATGGTATCAACAATGAATCCGGTATGTAATTGATCGCTTAACTACTTTACTAATTGGGTTATTACTCTTCATTTATCAGCAACTTTTAAATTGATTACCATTTTAGCTATCAAATGCAATGCCAACAACGACAACTACTCAATTCTCAACTCCCCAACAATGGGACGAAACTTTCAGCATGGACGCCGATACTCCTTTCACTGTTCTTTTGTCATCTCAACTCTCGAATTCCAGTTTCATGTGAAAGTTGAAATTTATATGTTTGTAAGTTTGAATTGAAACCATTATATGCATGTGTTTGATGTAAAACAATGAAAAAATTAATGATTTAATGAAAACCTATTGATCGGGCGAGACTTCCTTCGCTCAGAAGCCATCTAAAACAGACATGAACAAGTCCTATTGAATCGGGCGAGATTTCCTTCGCTCTGAAGACATTTAAAACTGAATGAACTGATCCGCCTTTCGTCAGGGCGAAACACACTTAGCCTTAGGTATTTTCATACCCTGGAGCTCATGAAAAACCCCCCAACACATCCATTAAAAGACAGTTCACCTTTCATGTAAAAAACATTTACTTATGCATGTAAATACACAATTCACCAAATTTATTATTTTTAAATTAGAAAAAAAATTAAAAAATTAGACTCATCAAGGACGGGAAAGAAGCATACTTCGCTTAAATTACTTCATAGAATCGAGCGAAACTTCCTTCGCTCAGAAGCCATGTAAACGAATGAACAGGTCCGCCTTTCGTCAGGGCGAAACACACTTAGCCTTAGGTATTTTCATACCCTGAAGCTCATGGAAAACCCTCAACACATCCATGAAAAGACAGTTCACCTTTCATGTAAAAACATTTACGGATGCATGTAAATACACAAATTCACCAAATTTATTTATTTTTAATTAGAAAAAAATTTAAAAATTATACTCATCAAAGGACGGGAAAGAAGCATACTTCGTTTATATTACTTCATAGAATCGAGCGAGAATTCTTTCGCTCAGAAGCCATGGAAAACGGAATGAACAGGTACGCCTATCAAGGCGAAACACACTTAGCCTTAGGTATTTTCATACCCTAAAGCTCATGGAAAACTCCCAACACATCCATGAAAAGACAGTTCACCTTTCATGTAAAAATATTTATTGATGCATGTAAATACACAAATTCACCAAATTTATTTAATTTTTAATTAGAAAAAAAATTTAAAAATTATACTAATCGAAGGACGGGAACGAAGCATACTTCGTTTCAATTACTTCATAGAATCGAGCGAGAAGTCCTTCGCTTAGAAGCCATATAAAACGGAATGAACAGGTCTGACTATCACGGCGAAATACACTTAGCCTTAGGTATTTTCATACCCTGAAGCTCATGGAATACCCCCAATAAGTCCATGAAAAGACAGTTCACCTTTCATTTAAAAACATTTGTGGATGCATGTAAATACACAAATTCACCAAATTTATGTATTTTTTTAATTATTAAAAAAATTCAAAAATTATACTCATCAAAGGACGGGAACGAAGCATAATTCGTTTCAATTACTTCATAGAATCGAGCGAGAATTCCTTTGCTCAGAAGCCATGTAAAACAGAATGAACAATTTCTATGGAATCGGGCGAGACTTCCTTCGCTCTGAAGACATTTCAAACCGGACGAACCCCACTTTGCCTTAGTACTTTTCATCCCCTCAAGGTGATGAAAAACCCCCAACACAGCCATGAAAAGACAGTTCCACTTTCGTGTAAAAACATTTAACACATATATATTCTCAACAAAACCTCTTATTTACCCTTTTTCATTTATTTAATTATAATTCTTATTTTAAAAATTCAGTTTTCTAAAGAAACCATCATATTTTATTTATATTTATATTTTGAAAAAAAATAAAAAACAAACTGAGCAAGGGACTAGAACGAAGCTAACTTCATTACATTTTTTATTTTGGTGAACTTCAAACGCTTCATTTATTAAGTAATAAAACTCGCATTTATACTGAAACAATCTCTACACATTTTCATTCATATACCATTTACTCTTAAATAAATTTTGAAATTTAATTTCACAATCTGTATACATGTTCAACTTGATCCATTGAGCCATTTCTGGCAGTCCTCGTACACGGTTCCTCTTATTTTATTTAGATCTGACCCGATGATACGCCACATGTACAGCATCCTCAAGGATATTATGCGTGAGCGCCGTGTGTTTTTTATCGCGGAAGCCAGTTCTCCGACCCTTTATTTTTCCTTCATATGTCTCCATGTGTCTCATGCAGTACACCCCGCAATCTGTGACATTCTTGTTATCCTGCCATGACAATTCCAAACATTTCATTACTATCTTAGAGAACTTTACACCAAGAACGGGATCTAATTCGTCCATAAATTTTGTGAGGTAGTAATCCTGGTACATAATGAGCAACATGATGTAATGTACAATAACACAAAATTTATTCTCGAATAAACATGATGAAAAGCGAATTTCAGTGTATTACCAAAAGAACGGCACTCTTATATCTTTTCTCGTAGGGCAATTCTATCCCCTCCTTGTTGTCAATTATTTGAATTTCCTTTTCTATGAAGTTATAGCAAACCAAGTAAAAATGGTCGTCATCAATGATTGGGAAAAACATCTGCAAATACAATGAAAACATATAAAATTTCATAGAGGTGTACATGCTATTATATGATAAGACAACTTCATATTTAATTACAAGATTCGCAATAATGTAGTCAACTTTTTTCATCTTGAAATTCATACATTCATTATAGAACCTCCAATCAAATGCTTTTTTAGAATCATTCCCATTGATATGAAAAGCCTGTTTACAGCATAGTCTGTATTATACTAACACTAATAACATCATTGATAAACAATAGTGTTAGGACAACTTACGGTGATCAGGGTTGTGAAGAACAACTTATTGTGTGTGGTTTTAACTTTTTTCCTGCTCAAGTCGTTCAACAAAAACGTCCAAACATCAACAATCATATTGTTTACCCAGCGACCAATAGACAAGGAAAGCATGTCCGAGCGCGTCAGGTGGATACTTAGTGTATCAGTAAAAAATAACATTGCACTGCAAAAGACAATAAAACATATTTGAGAATGAGGTTGAAATGAAATATGAAATAAGAATGTGGAGGAAACATTACGTTTGTTCTAGTCCCTTATCATATACGAAACCCACAATTGTCTTCTACTTGTTTGATATATTGAATTTATTCAGGTTCCTAAATAACTTATCGAAAAAGGAGGTTTTCAATACGGGGGCAATTCTATTCCATGAAGCAAGTCACATATTCGCTCATCATTATTTTGTAGAAGAGACAATGTAGGTTCAAGTGGTGGTGGTAGAATAGAAATGCATCCTCCTTCAGTTTTTACTACTAACAAGAGATTATATGCAATGTTGGTTTCAGTTTTGATAACCCTAGTTAACCAATCGGTTTTCAGGTTTTGGGGACGTTTTCCTCCCAAATTCAATGACTTTGATGGACCAGGATCTGTTTGTGGAAAAATGAAGGCCGGAGTAATTGAGTTGTTGTTTGCATCGGCTGTGGTTGTAATGATGTTGTTGTTTGAATCGGTTGTGGTGGTAATAATGTTATTGTTTGAATCGACTGTGGTGGTAATATTGTTGTTGTTTGAATCGGATGTGGTGGTAATGTTGTTATTGTTTGCTTCGGCCGTGGGAGTGATGATGTTGTTGTTTGCTTCGGCTATGGCGGAGTGTTGATGTTCTTGTCGGCATCGGATGTGGTGGGAGTGTTGATGTTCTTGTCGGCATCGGATGTGGTGGGAGTGTTGATGTTCTTGTCGGCATCGGATGTGGTGGGAGTGTTGATGTTCTTGTCGGCATCGGATGTGGTGGGAGTGTTCATGTTCTTGTCGGCATCGGATGTGGTGGGAGTGTTCATGTTGTTGTTTTCTTCGGCCATGGGAGTGTTCATGTCGTTGTTTGCTTCGGATGTGGGTGGATGTTCTTTTCTCTTGGTTGGCGATGTTTTGTCTCATCTAGGCTCCTTGCCCAGCCTTCCCTCAGGATTGGATAGTTGTTGACGACCGTGGAAAGAGGCTGAAAGCAGATTGTACAATTTCTATTGGGTTAACGTGGTGTACCTAATTTAGAATTTAGCTACTTGTGCCAAAACTTCTGCAGCTCCAACAACCTTTGTTAGGATCGGCGGCACCATAGAGACGGGGGTCTGGCTATTGATGACGACTTCGAATAAACGGTTTGATAGAAATCTTGTTATGGATTAATATTTCTTTCTATTCTTCACAAACCGTTGCAAACCTCTTGAACGATTCAAGTGCGGAAACGTTTGCTTAGGTTTGAAGCTAAAAACCAAAGAAGGAGAAGATGACATTATGTAAATAACACAGCAGATTGTTTATGGATGTTCGGAGGCAAACTCTTCTACGTCACCCCTTCTTCCAACCACCGGAAGGATTCACTATACTTTTCAATCAAATACAGTTAGCTGACTAGATAATACTCTGTTGAACAGAACAGCCTCTATTCAACTTACAACACACTGTTAATGACTATCAAATTGTCCAGTAACTTATCTCTCAACTTCACGTAGTGATTTACAAAATACACTTGAGAATAAAATATCTAGAGAGAGAGTAAGTTGATTCAAGAAATCAAGCTTCTTGAAATCTTTTGATTCAATGAGAGAGAAAGTTTCAGCTTCTGTCTTGTTTTTTTTGCTGCTCTTCATCTTCAACCTTAGGCAACAATATATTCTTGAAAAGCTTCAATGGTCGAATCCTCCTTTTGGATACGTGGCAAGCATCCATTGGAAGGCCGCCCATAGTACACAAGTACAGCATGCACTGTGCATATGGAACGTGGTCGTATCAATCTAGTAGTGGCCAAATATTCTTCTGAAATTGTCCTGCACAAAACAAGTAGTGGGTAGAATATTTACTTACGTGGCATTCATCAATTGGTTACAGTTGGCTGTCGTACTGATCTTCACAAGAGAGTGGAGCAGGAGTAGCGTACAGCTATAGCACGTGGTTAGGTGAAATGTTAGCTTCAAGCATACTGCTTAAGTTGAGCATTAAATGTATTTCAGTTAGACGAATTGTAAAATCAGTCTAATGAAATCAAACATCTCCTTCTAATAAAAACTTCTATTAGACCGCCTGGTCTAATAGAATTAGACTTACGTCTAATTACAATAACCATTAGACTGCACGTCTAACTCCACTGAGTTAGACTGCACGTTTAATTCCGATTCTACCTCAGACTTGTCTGAAGGAGTTAGACTCACGTCTAACTTTCACTAATTAGACTGCCTGTCTAATTATCTAATAACCATTAGACTGCACGTCTAATTCTGGTTCTACCTCAGACTTGTCTGAAGGAGTTAGACTCACGTCTAACTTTCACTAATTAGACTGCCCGCTAATTATCCAAATATATTAGACTGCCTGTCTAATTATCCAAATATATTAGACTTACATTTAATTCCGCAAATATATTAGACTTACGTCTAATTCCCCAAGTATATTAGACTTACGTCTAATTCCGCAAGTATATTAGACTTACGTCTAATTTCGCAAGTATATTAGACTCCACGTCTAATTCCTTGCATCTATTAGACTCCACGTCTAATTCATTGCATCTATTAGACTTCACGTCTAATTCCTCTGGTTAGACCCCCACGTCTAACATTAGACGTTTTTCATAAAATCAGTCTAACTCCGCATTGACTTTCAGCTGTGCCTGCAAATTAACAAAACTCTAATTATTAATTCTGCACCTGGTAAGATTTGAACCCAATACACATGTATGACAAGCGGACATGCTTACCACTACACCACTTAAGATGTTGATATCTAAATATATATTTATATATTTGATATGACTAACAATTATTGAACTTAGTTTTATCCAAAAACTATTTCATTAATCATTAAATCAAAATTGTTAAGTTATTTTTAAATCAATTAAAAATTTCAACCCAACAATTTCTCCCGTTTGATTATTTAAATTAAATTATCAAACCTGTTGAGTTCATTAAAAATTTCAACCCAACAATTTCCCCCTTTTTGATTATTTAAATTAAATTATCAAAACCTATTGAGTTCATTAAAAATTTCAACCCAACAATTTCCCCCTTTTTGATTATTTAAACTAAATTATCAAAACTAGTTGAGTTCATGATTTAAACATAATCTAGGCATTATCATAATCTAACAATCCTAAAAATATTTTTAAGGTAAGAAAACTTAGACACGAGAAGTGGCTTTGAGAAGATGTCAGCCACTTCAGGCTGCTGATTGTCACATGCTATGTCCGAGCAGTCGGCTGTCTAGATGCCGTCTGGCTCTTCCAAGTTGCTTTTCTGTTTTACCTGCATTCAAAGACAATAACGAATCTGATAACCATTTTTCTTTGGGTCGATGGCTTATTAGTCCCTTAGGAATCCATACTTTGATTATTTTTATGGATTTTCCATTTTGCGTTGTGATCGGTGCGTATGATTTACGCTTAACAGACGTCTTTCTGCTAGCAGCTGAACTGTTAATCTTAGAGGATGATTTTTGTCTAAAACTCCTTGACTTCCTGTCTAGTTTTAATATGCCAGACTTGTTGGCTACTTCCATCTTAAGTTTCAGCCAGCTAACAGTTGGCGGAACATAAGTAATCTCATCCTTTAAGGTTAACTCATCACAGATTGGATCAGTTCCATTCTCAGTTAAGCTCCCTTTGACAAAGTTTATAGACTTAAACTTGTCAGTTTCTGGGTTTAACTTTTCACAAGACTTGTCCTGAGTCATTGCTATCAAATCCTAAACCGGATTTGCATCTGGTAGGCATCAGCATACTTATCTGTTGTCTTACTGCATCTCCAGACTTCGTCCAGGAACCGACCACATATGTCAAACCGTTGGTTTTCAGAAAATAGAGTTTGAACATTTTCATTGAGCTTCTCATTCTCAGATGAGAGCTCAGCCATTTTGTTTTCAAAAACTTCAGATCATTGTTTTGAGATGAAGAAGAGCTGTCAGATTTGTTTTTCAAATTTAGTTCATCAAAAGAGTTTGACAGTTTCTTGCACCCAATGACCACGTAATTGAGTGCAGTAATTAACTCATCTCTTGAGAATTTTTCAGAGGAGAAATCAAATACCTCAGAGTCAACTTCTTCTTTTGCCATGAAACAAGTGACCTCTTCATCATCACTGACGTTGGATGATGAATCATTTGAGTCGCTGTCGGCCCACTTGGCTTTGTTTTTAGACGCCATGAGAGTCTTCAGCTCTTTCTTGTTCTTTTTCTCATCTTTCTTTTTCTCATTACGCTTCGGCTTGCTATTTCCTTCCTTGAAGTGTCTCTTCTTCATGAATTAGCAGATTTTCTTCATGAAAAGAGCCATGGTATTACTGCTAATCTGCATAGCAGCAGCCTTCACAGCAGTGACAGTAGATGGCTCCTCAACAGTCATCAATGCCTTTGTTATGATGGTGGATGTGGGGTGCTTCTCTTCATTTCTATAGTTCAACTCGAACTTATAGGCCTTTAGATCGACCAGCAAGTCAAAGAGCTCCATCTTATTAAGGTCTTTAGACTCCCTCATCGTCATCGTCTTAATATCCCACTCTCTAGGCAAAGCACGCATGACTTTGATCGCAACCTCTCTGTTGCTGTAAGTCTTGCCCAAAGTGGATAGAGAAGTGATAACCTTACTGAATCTATCATCGAACTCAGTCATCGTCTCTCCAGGACGCATCTTGAAGTTATCGAACTATTGAGTGGCAACCATGAGTCTGTTTTCTTTTGTTTGCTCGTTGCCCTCACACATTTTAGTCAGCTTCTCTCAAATATCTTTGGCAGTGGGACATGTAATGATCTTTAATGCCATGTTGTCATCCAATGTCTTGTAGAGGATGTCTTTTGCTATGTTGTTGAGGTTATTCTTTCTTTTATCTTCACTGGTCCACTCAGATCTAGCCTTCTCTATTTTTATCGGATCGTCGATGATGACAAACCACATGTCATCATCTATGGCAGCTAGATGAGCGTGGATTCTCGCCTTCCACACAACATAGTTTTCCTCTGAGAACATAGGAACATTGTTGATGACAGCCATAGACATGATTCAAATTCTTTAGAAGCTTGAGAATAGAAAATGAGGCTCTGATACCAATTGTTAGGATCGACGACACTAATAGAGACGGGGTCTGGCTATTGATGACGACTTCGGATAAACGGTTTGATAGAAATCCTGTTAGGGATTAATATATCTTTCTATTCTTCACAAACCGTTGCAAACTCTTGAACGATTCAAGTGCGGAAACATTTTCTTAGATTTGAAGCTAAAAACCAAAGAAGGAGAAGATGACAGAATATAAATAACACAATAGACTGTTTATGGATGTTCGGATCAAACTCTCCTACGTCACCCCTTCTTCAACCACCGGAAGGATTCACTATACTTTTCAATCAAATACAGTTAGCTGACTAGCTAATACTCTGTTGAACAGAACAGCCTCTGTTCAACTTACAACACACTGTTAATGACTATCAAATAGTCAAGTAACTTATCTCTCAACTTCACGTAGTGATTTACAAAATACACTTGAGAATAAAATATCTAGAGAGAGAGTAAGTTGATTCAAGAAATCAAGCTTCTGGAAATCTTTTGATTCAATGAGAGAGAAAGTTTCAGCTTCTGTCTTGTTTTTTTTTTGCTGCTCTTCATCTTCATCCTTAGACAACAATATATTCTTGAAAACCTTCAACGGTCGAATCCTCCTTTTGGATACGTGGCAAGCATCCATTGGAAGGCCGCCCATAGTACACAAGTACAGCAGACACTGTGCATATGGAACGTGGCCGTATCAATCTTGTAGTGGCTAAATATTCTTCTAAAATTGTCCTGCACAGAACAAGTAGTGGGAATAATATTTACTTACGTGGCATTCATCAATTGGTTACAGCTGGCTGTCTTACTGATTTTCACAGAAGAGTGGAGCAGGAGTAGCGTACAGCTATAGCACGTGGTTAGGTGAAATGCTAGCTTCAAGCATACTGCTTAAGCTGAGCATTAGATGTATTTCAGTTAGACGAATTGTAAAATCAGTCTAATGAAATCAAACATCTCCTTCTAATAAAAACTTCTATTAGACCGCCTAGTCTAATAGAATTAGACTTATGTCTAATTACAATAACCATTAGACTGCACGTCTAACTCCACTGAGTTAGACTGCACGTCTAATTCTGGTTCTACCTCAGACTTGTCTGAAGGAGTTAGACTCACGTCTAACTTTCACTAACTAGACTGCCCGTCTAATTATCCAATAACTATTAGACTGCACGTCTAACTCCATTGAGTTAGACTGCACGTCTAATTCTGGTTCTACCTCAGACTTGTCTGAAGGAGTTAGACTCACGTCTAATTTTCACTAATTAGACTGCCCGTCTAATTATCCAAATATATTAGACTGCCCGTCTAATTATCCAAATATATTAGACTTACGTTTAATTCCGCAAATATATTAGACTTACGTCTAATTCCCCAAGTATATTAGACTTACGTCTAATCCTCAAGTATAGTCTAATTCCGCAAATATATTAGACTTACATCTAATTCCTCAAGTATATTAGACTTACGTCTAATCCAGAAGTATATTAGACTTACGTCTAATTCCGCAAATATTAGACTTACGTCTAATTCCGCAAGTATATTAGACTCCACATCTAATTCCTTGCATCTATTAGACTCCACGTCTAATTCCTCTAGTTAAACCCCCACGTCTAACATTAGACGTTTTTCATAAAATTAGTCTAACTCCGCGTTGACTTTCAGCTGTGCCTGCAAATTAACAAAACTCTAATTATTAATTATGCACCTGGTGAGATTCGAACCAGGTCACCTGTATGACAAGCAGACATTCTTACCACTACACCACTTAAGATGTTGATATCTAAATATATATTTATATATTTGATATGACTAACAATTATTGAACTTAGTTTTATCCAAAAACTATTTCATCAATTATCAAATCAAAATTGTTAAGTTATTTTTAAATCAATTAAAAATTTCAACCCAACAATTTCTCCCTTTTTAATTATTTAAATTAAATTATCAAAACCTGTTGAGTTCATTAAAAATTTCAACCCAACAACCTAACTCAAACATAAGGCAAGAGTGGATGTGTAGTCAAATGTAGGATGCTCAGTCCGAAACTGCACAGTCCGAGGCTCCTCAATTTTGTCATTTAGAGGTTGCTCATTATGAGGCTTAATATTTTGGTCTAGTGGAGAATTCTCGGTATGAGGCAACTCAGTCTTTGGATTGTCAGCCCAGTCTCTTGTGGTTGAGGCTGCACATTTTGGTCTCTCGGAATGGCTATGCGAGCAATGACCCTACCATGTCCAAATCCCCCATGGGCAGCCTCATAACCCACCCTGTCATACATTCTCTCGTTGTTCCAGCATCCCAAAATAGGGAAATTCCTTGAGATCTTACTGTTTACCTTGTACTCAACAACCTAGTCCAAGTAGCACAACTGATACATTAACATTAAAAAAGATATATTACACAGTACCGGAAAAATTATGAAACTAGAACCTACTGCATATAATTGCCTACACTCACAAGAAGAAACGTTAGTGGTCCATGGAAATATGATGTCTTTTTTCCTTCCCACTTAAAAACACTTTCAACAAGACCGTCTAAAGTAAACTTCACCAGTTGTAATCTTTAATTTTAGATACATCCTGCAGGGAATTCAATATTTTGAATCTGTATAAAAATTACAGAGGATAAAATCATTTTAGATGAGAGTCAGGGTAAGAGAATACATAATTACTGCTAGATAATTTCGGTATACCTGCACTGTGGATTTTGCGAAGTCCACAAAAAATTGGATACAGCAAACACAACGAAGTCAATCTTTAAGTTATTGTCTCCGGCTATATTCTGTAGAATTATCTTCGGCATTTTATTGGTTAAAGGACCTCCACTATTCTCGAATCCCCATCTCCTTCTCCAGTCCCTGAGATTGTCCTTGTACTCCTGGTCGTCCGAGTGAATTCCAACACAATCAACGATTTCTAATTCCCCTCTAGGGATGTTCAATACACATTGAACATCCTCTTCATCAATCTGAATTTCCTCTCCACTATGTAGCATGATGCTCCTCCTTCTGGGATTGAATAGACTCACAATGCACCGTGAGAATTCCAGTGGGCATTTTGATATACCTAGTGAAAGAAGTGAACCAAATCCGATGTCCCTCACAACATCCTTTTGTTCTTCTGATAACCTGTTAACTAGGTAATGCAGGCCCGGTGGAGAGGTTTTGCTCATAAAATCGACATCAGGATCACGAGTCTTTCTTCTTTTTTTCTTAACCTATATCTCATTAAGTTCTTCATTTGCAGTTGTCGCCAGTATGTCCAATGGTGTCGAGGGAGTAATTGATGCCTCAGATTTTCTTTTCTTTTGTTTAACCCTACATACATGTGTGTAATATGTTCAGACAAAAGAATCGATGAACTACATACATGTGTGTAATATGTTCAAACAAAACAATCCACACAAATTCTATTATATCCATAATGAGTTAGGTCTTTAGAGTTATTCTACACTTAGATAAAAGATAAAGCATCAAATGATTGTAACTTGTATCCATCCTATCTATCTTGACTTGTAAGTTAAGAATACCACATAGATTATAGTGTGTAATATTGAAATGAAAGATAATTAATTTATAATTACATACAATCGATGAACTACATACTCAGAAATCAAGCAAATTTGAACACTCTATAACATTAGTATAATTACCTTACTGTTTCAACTTCGGTCGTCGATTTAGTATATGGAACTAATTGCTTATCCGAATCCTGATTCTAAAACGATAGATTTAACTTTTAGATTCAAACGAATTAAAATAAGAAAACGAAAAAGATCAGCACCTGAAACCGTAAACCCGTCTTACCATTTTCGCAACAACAGAATCTAGAATCCGAAAGGAAAAAATCTTCAGCGGCGAACGAACGGAGACAACGAAGGTAGGCGAACGAGCAGAGAAGAAGAGTGAATGGATTTACGTTCGGCCGTTTAAGTTTTTACAATAATGTGTTTGTGGGTTTACATGAACTTTTGAATGAAGGAAGCAAGCTTCGCTCAGGTATTATTATTTTGGAAAGATAAAAGAACCTCGAATAGGGGAAGAAAGCTTTTTTTGTACCGCTCGATAATGTGAAGCAAGTTTCGCTCAGGAATAAATATATTTGTAAATTAAAAGAACCTCGAATAGGAGAAGAAAGCTTCTTTTGTTACCGCTCGATGTTGTGAAGCAAGTTTCGCTCAGGAATAAATAAATTTGTAAATTAAAAGAACCTCGAATAGGGGAAGAAAGCTTCTTTTGTTACCGCTCGATATTGTGAAGCAAGTTTCGCTCAGGAATAAATATATTTGTAAATTAAAAGAACCTGTAATAGGGGAAGAAAGCTTCTTTTGTTACCGCTCGATATTGTGAAGCAAGTTTCGCTCAGGAATAAATATATTTGTAAATTAAAAGAACCTCGAATAGGGAAAGAAAGCTTCTTTTGTTACCGCTCGATTAATGAAAGCACTCTTCGCTCAGGTATTATTTTTAAAATAATTCAATATTGCGGATTGACAATTGATTGGATGGTAGCAGTTGGAATTGACATGAAGTACACATTTATAATATAAAAAATGTAATTCTCTTTAATCAATGTATCCTTACAGATACTGACGTACACATCAGTCAATGATGAAGGGACAACACAACTTTTGGAGATCTCCAATATTTTGGCGCATCACAAGCTACCTATCAACTGAAATTCGTTGAAATGTAATTTAAATTTCATTAAGAAGCGGAAGAAGCTTCGCTTCATGGAATCATTGTGAAGCTCGATTAATTGAAGCAAGCTTCGCTCATGGACATATTGCTTCAATGAAATTATAAATATTTAATTAATCCATTAATGCAGATTGACCGTTGATGGGATGGTAGCAGTTGGATAATAGATGACTCAGACTGCAGACTTGTCCGCCGATGTAACAATTCATCACGATAGTGGTGTCAAGTAATAGTATGTTTCATTTCTATTATAAATATAAAGGAGGGTCTTCAAATCTTTCCAACCTAAATGAAATCAATGAAGCATGAGATTGTGAGTGAGTTGCTTAATATCTTTTGTTCAGATTTATTCTGTGGGAGATTCTCTATGGTGGAAAACCTATTCAATGCACATGAAGAGGCCAAGTTGTGGTGGAAAACATCTTCGATTAAATACAAGATCTTCATACCAAGTAGAAACTACAGACCAGATGAAGATGATTCATGTCCACCGCAGTTGAGAAGAGCCAATTGTAGGAGATTCCCTAGGGTGGAAAACATCTAAAGAGATATCTCACCAGGTGTGACAAACATCTAAAGAGATATCTCAACAAGTGTATTTCTGAAACGTTGTAATGAAGATGACTATTGTTATAATGTAGAACTGTGTTTATGAATCTTTGTAATGCAGATGATTATTGTTATAATGTAGAATTGTTAATCAAACGTAGTTGTAATGAAATTGTTAATGCAGATGATCATTATAAAGTAATGAATAAAAAGGAGGCGAATCAAGCTTATTTCTTTGTTTTTACATCTCTCTGTTAGGGTTTTCTCATGAATGCCCAATGGATTTTCCTTTTGATTATATTGAACACAGAAACACAAATGTATAAGAGAAATTTACAATTATTTTTAAAATTTAATAATAATAATAAAATTGAACATATAATTATTTCAATTTCATTATTATTGATGGTTGATGGGATTGGGTTAATTTATTACAGAGCCATACGGACTGATTACTCGTCTTTCGAGGTGAAAATAATCATCACAATAAGGGATGCAATCTTCGTCTGCTTATTTTCAAATCTCAGGTACAAACGAAGCATAGTCCCTGTAATAAATGGACGATACAGCGATGAACACTTCGTTCGCTATAAGACTTGTCAACGGTAACTATGAAGCGAATCAAGCTTAGTTCTTTGTTTTTCCATGAATACGTCAAGGTTTTCTCATGAATGCATAAGGGGTTTTTCATGACAAAATATATAACACAGAAACAAAAATGTATAATATAAATTTATGATTATTATTAAAATTTAATAATAATAATAATAAAATTGAACATATAATTATTTCAATTTAATTATTATTGACGGTTGATGGGATTGGGTTAATTTATTACAGAGCCATACGAACTGATTACTCGTCTTCCGAGGTGAAAATAATCATCACAATGAGGGAAGCAATCTTCGTCTTCTTATTTTCAAATCTCAGGTACAAATGAAGCATACTCCCTATAATAAATGGACAATACAACGATGAACGCTTCGTTCGCTATAAGACTTGTCAACGGTAACTATGAAGCAAATCAAACTTAGTTCTTTGTTTTTCCATAAATACGTCAGGGTTTTTTCATGAATGCATAAGGGGTTTTTCATGAATTGTATAATTGTTTTTACATTATAGTCTGAAAAGAAAATGATAATGATTCAAAGTGTAACTTCACAACAATTTATTTGCACAAAAACACGAAAAGATTTCATAATCGTTATAGAAAAATTATACATATGAAGCAACCAAACGAAGTTCAAAAGCTACAACTTGTACATAAATAAGAAACCCTAATCTGTATCAGTGCTTAACTCGTCATTCGGTCCTGTCATAGCTAAGACTTCTTGTTCAACGGCGGGTAGAATGTATAGTTGAATTGATTCGTTCACAGCATTGATCCATCGATTGGAGAATAAAACTGTAACAGAACGATCCACTATTGATGCATACTCGTGGTAAAGATCAGGAGAAATAGGCATCAAGTCTGCCGGAGGATTGAGTGCATTCGAAGGTAGGGGAATCCGTAGGCCAAATTGTCGATATATGACAGATGTGCAGTAGGAGGTAGATCCCTCTAGGCCCAACACAATGATGAATGGAGAACCCCTCATCTTGTACATCATTTTACAAAAGAGATACCACAGAACAATGAACCGAATTGGGTGAATATTAGAAATATAATTCTCAATCCCGATTCCAGCGATCATTTGCAACTGTAGATTTGCAAAGGAAGGGTAAGGAATTGAAGGAGGAGGAAACCAATGTAATTTGTCTAACAACCAAATGTATAGAACCAAAGGTGATACATGGCAAGAATAGTTATTTGGGTCTAGAACAAATTCGTTGAGACCAAAGAGTGTCTCAACGAGTACAAGGCCACCCAAATATAGGTCATTTCCCATCAGTGCAGGAACTACCTCCAGGAGCCTATACGAAGGCCGTAGTCCTTCAGCCGGACACAATAAAAATGAGCAAGAACCACAAGCATGATTAGTTTGCTTTGTGTGTGGGTGATGGTCCTTTCATCTCCCTGGACACGCCAAATGTAATCGTCTATGTGTGTCATATTGAGAAATCCATTTTGGTGGGTAAACAAAACGGCGTCAGTGTCTGTACAACCATAGAACTTCTGGAAATTTTCTAATGCAAAAAGAGGTTCAGGATTGGGGGCAAAATAATGAGTGCAAGACTACCACACCTAAGGATTGAAGCGAAGTCCTCAATCGTCGGGCATATGTGCATGTCCCCAATGACAAAAGAACGACTATTTGTATTCCATCTGCTTTGCATGTGGGCCATCAATCTGTCGTGAACATTTATTCGGAGAAGAGGTGAAATTTTGTCTACATGATAGACACCAAAAGAGATAGGGTCATCGTTGATCAGACTTAAGTATCGCTCCAACTGTTGCTGCGATAAAACCGGCATCTCTGCCTCCTCTTAGAGGTATTACACTAAATGAATAAAGAGATGAATGAGGTACTTTGACAAAGAACCTGTTTGTCGGGAGAGATTTGGGAGGGAGAGAGTCAAAACAGAAAGAGAGAATAGAGAGAATAGAGAGACTAAATAGATGATGAATAGCTAGTTCAGATAGTTGAAGAGGCGACTTGAATCAGTATAATGCCTCTTCAAAAGAAGTAATAAATGAATTTTCATTCATGCATTAACATTTTTACATTACCTAGGTAGGGGCGGTACATGAAAGGACCAATGTGAACTTACAAACATAACTTGTGAAGCTATATTCGTTCGTTTAAACTATGAAAAACTAAACCTTGTGAAGCAAGATTCGTTTATGAAATTGAGAACATAAATTGTGAAGCTAGATTCGTTTATGGTATTATAAACTCAAAAGCAAGCTTCGTTTATAAAATTGAAAACAGAACTTGTGATGGGTGATTCGTTAAAGAATTTAAGAACATAATTTGTGAAGCTTGTTTCGTTTATGGTATTATAAACGATAAAGCAAGCTTCGTTTATAAAATGGACTACTGAACTTGTGATGGGTGCTTCGTTTAAGAATTTAAGAACATAATTTGTGAAGCTTGTTTCGTTTAAGAATTTAATAAGAGAAGTTGTGAAGCTTACTTCGTTTATGAATTTATAATCACGGGACCTTTTGAAGCTAGCTTCGTTTATTTTTCAATACCTTTGTCCGGTTATTACGATTAAAAATATGGGTGCAAGAATAGAAGAATGTGAAATATAATCAATTAAAGTTTTCTATTATAAATATAAATAAATTATAAGTGCATAATGTGAAAGTACACTAATTGAAAATCATTTACATACGACTGGATAGATTTCTTAATCTAATTGACTTCTTTATGTTTAACTTATTGACATTGTGCTCTGACATAAGAATTATGTATAAATATTTCATCCTCAGTGTACTGATAGCTTTTTCAACCTTCAAAACAACAAGAAAAAGTATTAGAGAACGTATAAAAAATTGTCATGGACTAATATATGTTTAACACTTACATTGTCGCTGAAGTCAATATCCCACGTCTTCATCTCTCCTCTGTATGTTTTCATATGTCTCATTAAATATATACCAAAGTCGACTTTGTTTGTACTATCTTCCCACTTCAACTTTGGAGCCATTTTTTTCATGTTTTTAAAAATTTCAGCTAATTCGAATAGTCCTATACTTACCAAGAAAGTCCCAAAATTCATAAGGTGCCGACCCAAATTGGTATACTTATCCAAAAGTTTAACATTCTTAGGAAGTCAGGCGTTGTCTATTAATTGGATTTTTGATATAAGCATATTGACACATACAAGGAAGTAATGCTTTGCATGGAGGACCGGTAGGAATATCTGTAAAAAGAATACAAACATGAATTATTTGATATCATTACATATATATAAGCATAAACGGAATTCGTTCATAACATACCAGGTCAGCGTTTGATATGTGTTCTTCTGTTATTTTGAAGTTTCACATGTCTTCTTTGAGGGAATAGGCAAACAATTCATAATCAAATTGCATATTAATCTGGAAATTAACTCTAAAGTATCAAACTCATGAACATTGAAGTAATATATAGCACAAAACCAAGTGAAGAGAACTTACATATGATATTGTGGAAAAACAAACTATTCGTTTTTCATGCCTAGAAAACCTATTAAACTTGAACTGCAAAAGAATGGCACAAGCGTCCACCAATTCGCTCGCAAGTTCTTCTCCATCTTTAATTGTTCTCAATTGTTTCCGGGTCATATTACCTGGAAATCCTACGTACAACACCTCCCTGCCAAAAAATATTCATTTACAACATAACTACTTTAGTATTTACAATTTATAATAGCATGGTTGACTTACGCTTCATCAAGGTATTCACAAAACACATAATCGGCCAATCTCTATTCCTTGTTCGTTATTTTATTCAACTTCTGCGCAACGACTTGCATGTTGGGGGATTGAAGGTACACCGAAATTTTTGATATCTTCCTCTTCGGATGGTCTCTAATGTTGACGCGTCCCCCCTATCTTCATCTTTAAAAGATTCATCAGCAGTAGTAGCTTCGGAAGCTTTGGTTACCTCACCCTCATTTTTCAGTTGAACAACGGGAGGATAATGAGATTCTTCATTGTGCTCATCATCCTCACGGGGTGGACTATTCATTTTAAACTCGTCACTCTCTAAAGTGTCCCCAACTACATTCCTTGGATCAGGAGGATCTTCATTGTGCTCTTCTGCTGCATCCTCAGAGGGGTGACTATTCGTTTTCAACCCAACACTCTCTAAAGGGTCGCCAAGTCCCTCCTTTGGATCAGGAGGAGCTTCACTGTGATCATCTGCTGCATCATCACGGGGGGACTATTTGTTTTCAACCCCACACTCTCTAAAGGATCCCCAAGTCCCTCCATTGGATCAGGATGAGCTTCATTGTGATCATTTGCTACATCATCAGGGGGACCTATTCACTTTCAACACGACACTCTCTAAAGTGTCCCCAAGTACCTCCTTTGGATCAGGAGGATCTTCCATACTTACACAAACCTCAGCATTATTCACCTTCAAGTGTTTCATGAACCCTTCAGACTCTCTTAGGTTCAGGAAACCAGCCTAAAAAAAGGCTTCGGATCGATGTTGCATTTCTCCAACTCCCCTGATAGGTAATTAAGATGTTGTGTTGTATCTTTAAAGGTTTGTAAGATTTTGGATGTTAACATCTGTAGATTATTAAAAAAATACATTATTAGTCTCAAGAACTAGAAAGTATAGACAAATGGGTGTCAATTTATTCTTTTAACATACCTGACCATCGTCTTCAGGTAATTCCAATAAATGAACTAGAATCTCAGGTTGTTTATTTGTTACGCGTGACCTTGCCCTGCTCAGCCCAAAACCACTTGTGCGAGCTTCTAACATGGTAATCTCTAACAATGTGGTGTTATCCCAGAAAGAGATGATTGGTACAGACCTTTCATAAGGATGACGTACACCATCAACAAAAACACCGTCTAGGTAGCAAATTTGAACCAAATGAATGGGAAACATTTTAGTGAATATTAAATATCTATAAATGATATACAATAAATAAATTATTTACCAATAATAATGTTAGAGGTCCATCAAAATATGATATTTTGTCTTCTTTATCTTTTTTTTGCCAACTTGCCACACTTTCAACCAATCTTTGGAGTGTGAATGAGCACCAGTTCAGATTCTTTATGTTATCAACATCCATTAAGGATTTGAGAATTTTCTACCTGATTTAATATAATACATGGATAAGTATTCAGAAATACAAATAGATATATAATAGATATGAAAAAATGATTACATAGCTCGTGAATTTTGAACTGGACATAAAAAAACTCGACACAACAAAGACTACAAAGTCGATTTTGAAATTGTTGTTTGCACTTGTGTTACTTAATATTTTGGGTATCATAGAAAGTATTTCAGGAAATTAAGTTGATTCTTTCCCGGTCCATCTGACCTTCCAGTCCCTCATGAAATTAAAATACTCAGTGTCATTATTCTTGTACGCCCCGGCGGCCTCAACTATGTTCTTTGGCCCTCTCGGGAGGTTCAACACAGACTGGACAAGGTCTTCATTGATAAGGATCTCATCACCGTTGGCCAATACGAGAGAAGTCTTCTCGGGGTCAAAACATCTGACTACGTGTTTCGAAAAATGACCAGGGCAATTAGAGACACCTAATGTAAGAAGAGCATCGAACCCGATTTCCTTCACAACTTTCTTCTGTTGTACGTTCAATTTAGGAATCATGTGAAAAAGGCCATCAGTGGATGATCTTGTTAGAAATGCTACTTTCCTTTTTTTGGTGGTTTTGGGGGGAGGGGGTGAATCTTCATCGACGGGTGTACCGGTAGCAATATTAGTAGCTTCCACAGTAACAGTAGAAATTGATTCATCAGTCGATGACTTCGTCTTCGTCTTCGTCTTCGTATTTCTCTTCCTCTTCCTTTCATATTTATTCATATAAAGCCTCCAACATATTATTTTCAGTGAGATAACAAAAATCAGAATTTCAAAATATATACGGAATAAACGGGTGTAATATTAATCAAAAATATATAAACACAATATGATTAACCTACATGTCTGGTTTATTTCCAGGATTGTCGTTGGATACAAGATTGGGGCCGATTTCGTTTATGCTGTTACAAACAGCCATGACGATCTCTCGGGAGTGGGAAGTAATCACTTGCATGTTGTTGGCTTCGTTTTGTGACATTTTCAAAAAAAATGATTGTGGAAGAGAATAAAACTCTAGGGTTTTAGACTTCACACAAAGATGATTGCGGGGAGAAAGAGAGGGAGAGAATGTGAACAGTTTCTTATGAAATGAAGAGTGAGATGGATTTGTAGAGGGAAAAATATATAAATCATTCACAGAAATGAAGCGAATTCTACTTCACACAAATTAAATTTTTAATGAAGTTAGCTTCGCAAGGGTTGATTTCATAATTTCATAAACGAAGCAAGTTTCGTAGGGTTAAGCTTTTAAAACAATAAACGATGCTAGTCTCGCTCGATTCTATGAAGTAATTGAAGCGAATTATGCTTCTTTGCCGTCCTTTGATGAGTATAATTTTTAAATTTTTTTAATAATTAAAAAATAAATATATTTTGTGAATTTGTGTATTGACATGCATCCGTAAATGTTTTTCCAGGAAAGGTGAACTGTCTTTTCATGGACTTATTGGGGGTTTTCCATGAGCTTCAGGGTATGAAAATACCTAAGGCTAAGTGTGTTTCGCCCTGACGAAAGGCGGATCGGTTCATTCCGTTTTACATGGCTTCTGAGCGAAGGAAGTCTCGCTCGATTCTATGAAGTAATAGAAGCGAATTATGCTTCGTTGTCGTCCTTTGATGAGTCTAATTTTTGAATTTTTTTAATAAATAAAAAATAAATATATTTGGTGAATTTGTGTATTTACATGCATCCGTAAATGCTTTTACATGAAAGGTGAACTGTCTTTTCATGTATGTGTTGGGGGTTTTCCATGAGCTTCAGGGTATGAAAATACCTAAGGCTAAGTGTGTTTCGCCCTGACGAAAGGCGGACCGGTTTATTTCGTTTTACATGGCTTCTGAGCGAAGGAAGTCTCGCTCGATTATATGAAGTAATTGAAGCGAATTATGCTTCGTTGCCGTCCTTTGATGAGTCTAATTTTTGATTTTTTTTAATAATTAAAAAATAAATATATTTGATGAATTTGTGTATTTACATGCATCCGTAAATGTTTTTACATGAAAGGTGAACTGTCTTTTCATGAATGTGTTGGGGGTTTTCCATGAGCTTCAGGGTATGAAAATACCTAAGGCTAAGTGTGTTTCGCCCTGATAGGCGTACCTGTTCATTCCTTTTTCCATGGCTTCTAAGCAAAAGAATTCTTGCTCGATTCTATGAAGTAATTGAAATGAAGTATGCTTCGTTCCCGTCCTTTGATGAGTATAATTTTTTATTTTTTTTCAAATTAAAAAATAAATAAATTTGGTGAATTTGTGTATTTACATGAATCCGTAAATGCTTTTACATGAAAGGTGAACTGTCTTTTCATTGATGTGTTGGGGTTTTCCATGAGCTTCAGGGTATAAATATACCTAAGGCTAAGTGTGTTTCGCCCTGATAAAAGGCGGACCTGTTCATTCCGTTTTACATGGCTTCTGAGCGAATGAAGTTTTGTCCGATTCTATGAAGTAATTGAAACGAAGTATGCTTCGTTCCCGTCCTTTGATGAGTATAATTTTTTTTTTTTTCTAATTAAAAAATAAATAAATTTGGTGAATTTGTGTATTTACATGCATTAGTAAATGTTTTTCCATGAAAGGGAAACTGTCTTTTCATGGATGTGTTTGGGGTTTTCCATGAGCTCCAGGGTATGAAAATACCTAAGGCTAAGTGTGTTTCGCCCTGATAGGCGTACCTGTTCATTCCGTTTTCCATGGCTTTTGAGCGAAAGAATTCTCGCTTTATTCTATGAAGTAATTGAAACGAAGTATGCTTCGTTCCCATCCTTTGATGAGTATAATTTTTTTATTTTTTTTCTAATTAAAAAGTAAATAAATTTGGTGAATTTGTGTATTTACATGCATCAGTAAATGTTTTTCCATGAAAGGTGAACTGTGTTTTCATGGATGTGTTGGGGGTTTTCCATGAGCTCCAGGTAAGGATGGCAATTTGAAACCGCCCCGCAAAAACCGAACCGAATTGCCCCGTTTGGGACGGTTTTTCCCCGAAACCGAACGAGGATGGTGCGGGGATGGTATTTGTGTCCCCCGCCCCGACCCGCCCCATTTTCACCCCATTTTCACCCCGATTCTGCCCTGAATATCATAAACATAATTAAATATATTAAATCACCAATATATTTATTTATTTACTATATTTTTTAAGAGTATTAAAATTATTTCTTTATAATAATATAAAATTTTAATATATTACAATATATATTATATTAAAAAATTGGTTTATATAATTTTATTGTAAAATATTTATTTATTTTTTTAAATAAAAATTATTAATGGTGCCCCGCAGAATATTTCGAAACCGAAAAAAATCAAACGGGGCGGGGATGGTATTAAAAAAATCCCCGATATTAAAACGGGACGGGGATGGTAATTGCATTCCCCTCCCCGAACCGCCCCATTGTCATCCCTAACTCCGGAGTATGAAAATACTTAAGGCTAAGTGTTTTCGTCCTGACAGGCGGACCTGTTCATTCTCGCTTCGTATCTCATATCTATATACTGTGATTACTTGGCGCTTGGAGCGAAATGAAATTCGCTCTGAAGTGATACCTGCATTCCTTTTGAAATAGAACCCGGGGGAAGGAAGCTTGACTCCGTCGTTAAATAGAATTCCGTTAACGGCATTTGGGTAAACCCAGAAAGAATTCCGGATTCTGGATAATCCCTCCCTCCCTTATACCCAACTTTGCTTTATTATTATTTTATTGCTCTTGAAATTTCATTGGTCCGCAACACCGGAACACTGAAATCGGGAGTAGAAGATCCGGTTTTATAATATGAAGTAACCATTTACGTCATGAAGAAAAATATACAAATATTTATAGTTTATTCCTTCTTTTATTTTATTGTAACGTGCCTATATACATCACAAAACGGAAAATTTAGTTTGGTGTTGTTTTTTTATTTAATTGAAATTCAATTGAATTATATAAAATTCATTAAATTAGCTCATCTGAAAACAGTTATACATAATATGCTATTATTAGAGTTGATTAATGTTGGGTTATTAAGGATTTTATTAATTTAAGAAAAAAATATTAATTAAAAATTATGTTATTTAGGTTTTAATTGGTTTTCTAAATATTTTATAAAAATAATAATATTAAAAATTATAATTAATTTATTATTATAATGTCTTAAAATTCAAATTTTATAAAAATTAAATAAAATTATTTTAGTAATAAAGATTGAATGATTAGATAATTGAATAAAAATTAACGTAACATGATAAATTCCTTTAAGAAAAAACAAAACAATCCATATAAAATTAGGTTTTAGAGTGTTTATTTACTATAAATCTTAATTTTCAAAATAAAATTATTATATATATTATAATGTTTATGTTTGATAAATTTTTGTCCCATTCATTTTTATTTATGTGAATATAAATAAATAGGTTTGCTCACACAAAAATACAAAAATGATACTAATCATAATTTTAATAAAATTAAAATATATACATAAATTAAATATATAATTATAAATTATATAAACAAATTCACAGTATATAAAAAATATTATTATATTTAAGAAAAAAATGTATTAATTAATTTAAAATATACATTTATTAATCATTTAATTAATTAATAATATTAGAATTTTGAAAATTTGTGACCCTTAAAAAATGGTTATGATTGCCTTACACTGGATTATAGCTAATGTGTTAATATATGTATAATCTGTTTATTATATTAATTAATACATTCTTATATAAAATAAAATTAAAAACTAATAGTTTATTATTTAAAATTTTCATAAAAATGTGTTTTAGTCGGTAATATTACATAAAGGAGATGATAAATAACATATTTTATATTTGATTATTTTTAATAATTTCCTTTCACATAAGAAATAGAATAATTTAAATATTAAAATTATATTGTATATTATAGTATATCTAAACTCATGATTAATTTATACAATATTATATGTTTAACACTACTTTTAGAATTAGGAAGATATATTATTAACCTTTTTTAATATAATATTATTACTACATTTAAATAATTAATTTTTTATAATATATAAGTTAATCATTATTAAAAATAAAAGACCATACATATATATTTAAAAATTATAAATTTTATTTTAATTTAATGTTAAAATTAATTACATATTTATTTAAGTTATATTATTGTAATATGGTATTTAATTATAACTTAATAACTATTTGTTCAAAATATATTTTTAGATAATTAAAATAAATATTTAGTAAATTAAAATTACACTATATTTTAAAAAAAAAATTATACTTTTTATTATTTGATAATATAGATATATATATATATATATTAATTTTATAAGATATTTAAATTTTTTATTGATTATATATGAGTAAGAAAACAAAAGAGCAATGGGTTTTGGTTAGATTAATATTAAAAGTGAGAACTACTATACAAGCTTTATTTTGTTTGTGCAATTCAACTTAATAAATGCGTTTTTTTTTCAAATAATATTAAAAAAAGAAAAAAAAACTCAACATCAAATCTATCCACATGTCCAAGCGTTTCAAGTTTGAACATGTTTTATCCATTAATATGTTTTATCCGACTAGTTTTACTGTAAGACAATAATGGATGAAATTTAGGCTTTATCTCATGGAGGTATTATTTAAATTAAATTCTTAATCTTATCTTCAATTTAATATTTTTGTTTAAAGAAATTATCATAAATAACCATTCTTATTCTTAATATCTTTAGTATTTTAGTCATAGATTTTACCAATTGATTAACCTATCTTTAACCTTAGTATTTTAGGTCTTACCACTTAATTAACCTATGTTAGTGGATTATTAAATACAGATCATTTTATTTAATTTATTTTCATCAAATAATATATTTATAACCCTATATCAAACCAATTATATATTTAAGGAGGAATGATCAGTAGATAGAATTTAAAAGAGGGAATGAGTAAAGAAATGACATAATTTATTCTAATAGTTGATAAAATAATAAAATTTGTCTCTATTTTCTCTTTATATATATTTTATCAACAAATAATGTTATGTCATTCTTCTCTAGTCACCTCATCAATTTCTCAACCACTTATATATAAATACCATTTTAGTTTTATTTTAAAATTTAGATATAATAAATTTAAATCTAGAAAGCAATTTATGATAAATAAGATTTAAAAAAATTAATTAGGCTAGAATTTGGTATCATTGATATTGATAGTATCTGAAATGATTTAGCAATAAGTGATTAGACTTAAAAGAATTAAAATAACCCACATCAAACAAGGTTTAGCCCTATATAAAGAAACCCATTTAAGGGTTGGTTTTCTTTTATTGTGTCTCATTCTTTCTAAACACAACAAAAAATGAAAATCCCAACTCCACTTGTTCTCATCCTTCTCCTCTGTCTCCAATCTGCTTCAGCAATCTCCGGCGCCGCCGTTCGCTGCAGCCCACAGGACAAGAAAGTTCTTCTTCAGATCAAGAAAGACCTTGGAAATCCATACCACTTATCTTCATGGAATACCGAAATCCAAAAAGATTGTTCTGACTGGTATTCTCTAGACTGTGATCTCAAAACCAACCGTGTAATCGCCCTCACCATTTTCCAAAGCAATCTCTCCGGCCAAATCCCTCCCTCCGTTGGTGACCTTTCCTACCTTCAGCAAATCGTCTTCCACAAACTACCAAATCTCGTCGGTACCATTCCCCAAACCATTACCAAACTCACCCACCTTAGACGGCTCGACGTCAGCTGGACCAATATCTCCGGTCCAATCCCCGATTTCATTAGCCAGCTTAACAATCTCAATACCCTCGATTTATCTTTTAATTATCTAACCGGTAACATCCCTTCTTCCTTATCGGAACTGGCAAATCTAAACTATCTCAACCTCCACGGGAACAAACTCACAGGCTCCATCCCTGATTCCTTCGGGAAATTCAAAAGAAATCCTAACTTATATCTAATTTTTGTTGGCTTTGACTATTGGATCTTTCTAAAAACAGCTATGAAGATATAAAACTCTGGAAAATAGATATTTGCTAAAAAAGAAAAAGTCTTGAAAAATCTTGAGTGTTGTATATTCAACATTTACAACCAATCCTTATATAGGAGTAATTAGCCTAGAACCCTAAATTGCTTATATGGTCCAAGCCCATTAATAATTAAATATACCCTAGTATAAAAGACAATATAATAATATAATATATTATATTGTATAATATAATAATATATTAATATAATATATTATTATATACACTAACAATAATAAAAGCCTCCAACTTTTAATTTTCTAACAATAAATGCTTAAACTCACAATCTCCTAATAAGCTTGATTTGGTTCGAGATTCTTCACGCCGAGCAGCTCTCGCATCTCTGCAAACTTGACTCTTGCTAGTGCCTTAGTGAGAATGTCTGCACGCTGCTCTCTAGTGTTTGCGAACTCTACAATGATCTGTCGATTCTTGACGCATTCACGGATAAAATGGAACCTAGTGTCGATGTGTTTGCTACGTCCATGAAACACCGGGTTCTTCATTAATGCTGTTGGGGACTTGTTGTCAACATAAAGGGTTACCGGCCTCAGCTCGCATCCGAGCACCTCTCTCAACAAGTTTCTTAGCCAAAGTCCTTGGCACGACGCTGCACTAGCTGCCATAAACTCTGCCTCACATGAAGACAAAGCAACAGTTCGTTGCTTCTGAGATTGTCACGTGATCAGATTCCTGTTGAGATAAAACACCTTCTTCGCATAAGTTTCCTGTTTCACCTCGATGTTATCTATCTTCTGGTCCACCTCGATACCAAGATAGTACCAGAGTAGCCCGAGATCACTCATTTCAAACTCCTTCATCGTCTGTTTTTTGAACTCCTCAACACCCTTGATGCTTGATCCTGTCACAATCAAGTCGTCGATGTATACGCCAATAATGAATACTTCTTCTCCATGGTTTCTCATGTACACAGCCTGCTCTTGAGAACACTTCACGAAACCAAGACTCATCATTCTCTTGTTGAGGCAAGTTTTCCACGCCCTTGGTGCTTGACGTAGTCCGTAAAGAGCCTTGTATAACATGTACACCTTGTGCTCTTTATTCTTGATGATGAAGTCTTCAGGTTGGGCGGCATAGACTTTTTCTTCGATGCCACCATTGATAAATGCTGATTTGACATCCAAATGGTGAATCTCCCATCCACGGTGAGTTGTGATGACAAGAATTAACCTAACTGTGTCAAGTTTCGCCACCGGTGCAAATGTCTCCTCAAAGTCAACGCCTTGCTTCTGCACATAGTCTTTTGCTACCAATCTCGCTTTGTGCCTGAGGATGTTGCCTTTGCTGTCTCTTTTCAACTTGAAAACCCACTTTAACTCGATGTTCTTGTGATCGGGTGGTAAGTCGGTGACCCTCCATGTCTTATTCTTCCTGATAGACTCGAGCTCATTGTTCATGACTTCATTCCACGACTCTTCGACTACCGCCTCGTGATATGTTGTTGGCTCATCGGTAGTGAGCAACAACAATTCATCAGGATTCATCTCTATTAGTGGTGCCTCCACATAGACATCTCGTAGGATTCCAAACTCCACGGGATTTTGTACGAGCTTGTTATTGTTGTTGCATCACTCCCACTTCTTCTCTTCATCTAATATAGCGTCTCTGCTCACATAGATTTCCCCGTAAGATGAATTAGGAAACTTGTGTGCCTTGCTTCCGTCTTCGAACTTCACATTTCCGGTAATTTTCTCGTCGAGCTCATTGAGCTTCTCTCGATGGCCCTTCATATGGTTGTTTGCTCCATTGTCAAGGTACCACACATCGGTGTGATTACACTCATCGCCACTTGCGAGGAGTTTCTCCATGACTTTCTCTTCACTGAACAACACCACATCTGGTTCCTCCTTGGACGGTTCTTGCATGAACTCTTTAAGGTTTGTCTTCTCGTCTCCCTCAGCAAACATTAATACTGGCTCCTCGTCATAGAAGCTAGCGAGGTTTGCATCATCTTCTTCGGGCAAAGCTTTTGTCACTACCTCAGCAAACATTAATGTTGTCTCCTCATCATAGAAGCTAGTGAGGTTTGCCTCACCGTCAGACCTATTGTTAGGGCACTTAGACGCGTAGTGCCCATACTTTTGACAAGCGTAACACTTCACTGTGCTCTTGTCTTTGCGGGGCTTGGTACCTTCTTGTCGAGGTGAGCTTTCTGCACAACCTCGCCCTTGACCTTGCCCTTGCCCTTTGCCACGACCTCGGTAATCTCCACCGTTGCCGCTACGATTCGATGATCCAGAAGAAAAATCGGCTTCTCCGTTTTTCTTCATTCGTGACATTCATTCATCATGCGTCAGCAATAGATGCTCCTCCTCTTGGTCTCCATATCCGCGAAGTCTCTCCTCGTGGACTTTGAGACGACCGACGATCTCTTCGACGGTCATATTCTTGAGGTCACCAAATTGCTCGATCGCTGTAACGATCTGCATGTATGTTTGTGGTAAGGCTCTAAGGAACTTCTTGACGACAGAGATCTCTTCCACCTTCTCTCCTAACGAGCGGATATCAGTCACTATGGATGTCAATTTCATGGCGAAATCATCCACCGATTCCCCATTCTTCATACGAATCGCCTCAAACTGTGTCTTCAAGGTTTGAACTTTTGCCTCCTTGACTCTCTCCACTCCAACATGTATTTTCTTTAGCGTCTCCCACGCTAGCTTGGCAGAATCCTTCTCAGCCACCATGAGAAGGACGTCCTCAGGGAGTGCTTGATAGATGGCGGCGAGAGCCATTCTATCCATCCGTTCGTCGACATCTTCGAGCATCACGGCTTCTCACACTCCTTGTGCTTGTAAGTTTACCCGCATCTTCAATACCCACACCGAGTAATTACTCTTCGTGAGTAACGGATAGGAGAGCGTCACGTTCCATTCTCTTCCAATCTTCATTGTCGCCGCATCTCTGGTTGATCTTGTCGACGACATGTTCTTCAATCTAGCTCTGATACCAAATGTTGGCTTTGACTATTGGATCTTTCTAAGAACAGCTATGAAGATATGAAACTCTGGAAAATAGATATTTGCTAAAGAAGAAAAAGTCTTGAAAAATAGATATTCAACATTTACAACCAATCCTTATATAGGAGTAATTAGCCTAGAACCCTAAATTGCTTATACATACATGGCCCAAGCCCATTAATAATTAAATATACCCTAGTATAAAAGACAATATAATAATATAATATATTATATTGTATAATATAATAATATATTATTATATACACTAACAACAATAAAAGCCTTCAACTTTTAATTTTCTAACAATCAATGCTTAAACTCACAATTCTTTCCCACAATCAACTCACTGGGAATGTTCCTAAATCTCTTGCAGACTTGAAATTAACTAAACTTGATTTCTCTCGCAACAATCTCCAAGGTGATATTTCCTTCTTCTTCGAACCTGACAAGATGCTTCAGATTGCTAATTTCTCTAGGAACATGTTCCAATTCTCTAGGCCTTAACTTCGCTAGACATTAATCACAACAATATCTACGGGAGCCTCCCCCAAGGGCTAACGTTCTTGAACCTTCAATTTCTAAATGTAAGCTACAATCGTCTCTGCGGTCAGATTCCGGTAGGAGGACAGTTGCAGAGCTTTGAAACGACGGTTTATTTCCATAACCGTTGCTTGTGTGGGGCTCCATTGCCGGCATGCAAGTAGCTCGATTGGATTTGGATTAATAAAAGAAGAAAAGAGATTGAATCTTGTTGTTGGTCTGTTCATTATTAATATTAAGACTGTAATAGAAAAGAAACGTAAAGTTTCCATCTCATGGGAAACCATTTTAAAGATCGTTTGTTTAATTAATCTAAGAGCAGCAGATTTGCTTTGAAAAACTGAGTCTTGCAGATATTTCGCCCATCCAAGTTGCTACCTCCATTAATCTCAAGAAAGACCATAAAAGATGAGAAAAGCCAGTTTTACGAGTGATCGTTGAAAAAAAAAACCATTTGATTGATTCAAATAATTCAATCGATCTGTCTTCCATTAATTGAAGAATTCTATAAGATTAGGAGAAGATGATGATGAATCTATCAAACACCCATCTCATTGGCATCAATTATCCTCAACTGACATTGGAAGAGAAACGAATTTTTGAAAAACATTATGAAATATTAAATTGAGTCTGATTTATGCAATTTGATGAAATGATTATAATGGGTCTAATTTGAAAAATGTACCACGCTTCATAAACTTTGCAAAATTGGGATTTTCGCCATGCGAAATGTCCGTCTTGCCCCTCTCGTGCTCACTTACCGCTCATTAACGCGATTTATCACTATCGTGTTTCATCTAAAACGCGTGAGTTCATAAACGTGTTTTACATGAAACGCGATAGTGGTAAATCACATAGTTTCATTATACTCATTTTACCACAATCTTGTTTAATCTAAAACGCATTTATGAACTCACGCGTTTTACAAGAACCGTGATAGTGGTAAATCGCGTCTTTCGTAGCATATAAACTTTTTCCCCTCATTTAATAAAAAACCCTAATGGCGGTGCGAGGAATAAAGATGAGTTATAATAAGGATTGGAGGTCTAGGGAAAAGGCCCTAATGACGGTGCGAGAAACTGTAGAGGATTCCTATGCTAAATTGTCATCATACTTGTACATGTTGGAGATGAATAATCCGGGTACTATAACAGACATCTAGACGGATGAGCTCAACCATTTCAGGTATATGTTCATGTCCATAGGCCTCTCAATTAGGGGTTTCAGAATCTGTTTCCATCCTGTATTGTGCGTCGATGCCAGTTTTCTTAAGCACAATGTTGGAGGTCAACTATTGGTGGTTATAGCATTGGATGCAAATGAACAACTATATCCTGTTACTTTTGGCGTCGTTGATTCATAGAATAATAACTCCTGAACATATTTCATGCAACAACTAAGAGTGACAATTAGATCAGTACCAGATCTCGTCTTCGTATCCAATAGACACCCAAGTATTGTATATGTTTTGTGCTCAGTTTTTCCAAAAGTATATCACGGTGCATGCACATACCACATCAAGATGAATATTATGGCCAAATTTAAAACTGATCATTGCCACGCAGAGTATGAATTGACTTTTTGTGCATACACCATCTCAATATTTAATCGTCATTTTGATAAGATCAGGACTAAGAACCCTCATTTAGTTGTCTATTTGGCATATATTAGGGTTAGGGTTACAAATGAGTCGAGTCGAGCTCGAACTTGCTTGAGCTGGAGCTCGACTCGAATGAGTTTATAAATTTGAGCTCGAGCTCGACTCAACTATTTACCTATAAACTCGGCTCGACTCGAAAAGCTCGAACTCAATCTCAAACTCTAGCTCAAGCTCGAACTCGAACTTAAACAAAAATTTATTTTCAAAATTAAATTATCAAATTTTCATATTTATTCAACATTTAAAACATAATATTTTAAAATGAAAATATGAAAGAATCATAACTATTTAAAATTCCTAAAACATGATAATCCAAAAAGCATCAAACAACCATTATTAATCAAAATTCTAAAATATAAAATTCCAAAATCAAAGTACAAAACTATATAAATTGTTTGAACATTCAATATATTAATATTTTTTAAGTCACGTTCTTCGAGCATAACACAAATACAATTACTTGAGTTTAATAATATCAAATGTTTAAATTTAAAAATAATTAATATAAAAAATACATATTAAAATAAATAACTAAAATTTAACTTACTTTAAGAGTAGATACCGACAAAAATAAATTCAACCTGTTTTCTATCAAATATTATTATATATATTTAAATTATTTGGGTACAAACATAACAAAAATATATTAACTTATTTATAGAAAGAATCTATTAATTTATTTATATATTATAGTATATTATTAATCTTGTAAATTCATTTTTTCTCTCAACATATTGTATATAATATATACTAACATTTTTTATCTCTTCATAATATATACAAAATATATACTAACATTTTTTTTTATCATTTATTATATATAATATATTAACATTTTTTATTTCTTTCAATATTATATATAATATAATATTATTTACCCTTTTTTTCTATCATCAATCCAACCTAAATATAAATTGTAAACCATTATATATAAACTTTGATGGTTAAACTTATTTTGTTCAATATATATAATAGTGTTTATATATATATATATATATATATATATATATATATATATATATATATATATATATATATATATATATATATATATATATATATATATATATATATATATATAAGCATAAATTTTTCATAATATAAAAAAAATCAAGGTTATCTAAAACTAGGAGCAATAGCTATTAGTATAAATGAAAATAAATTTTAATTTACCTGTAGACTTCTTATGAATGAATGAGAGAAATAGATAACATAAAAAAATTATTAACCTATTATGAATGAGTGAAAATAATGATGAAGACAAATAAGAAGAAATGATGAAGAAGAAGAGGAGGAAATTGTGAAGACGGAGGAAGAAGAAGAAATGGTGAAGACAGAGGAAGAAGAAGAAGAAATGGTGAAGACGAAAGAAAGAAGAAGATAAAGATATGAAGAGACACTTATGATTGATACATTAGAAATTATGGTTTTATTTTATGAAAATATAATAATTTGGATTGTGGGCCTTCTATATGGACTTTGAAAGAAGAGAGAAAAGAAAAAAAATATTATTTTAAATTTTAAGTTTTAATATTAAATAAATAAATATATTATATATTATCAGGCTCGAAAAAGCTCGACAAGCCTTCGAGTAAGCATTATATAAGCTCGAGCTCGGCTCGAATATTAAACAAGCCGAGTCGAACTCGGCTCGAACTCAAACTCGATCAAAGTCAAGCTCAAGTCGAATTTTGACTAAGCGGCTCGCGAGCAGCTCACGAGCGGCCTGACTCATTTGTAGCCCTAATTGGGATGGAGAGATAGAATCGTGCTTTTTCCCCCGGTAAACGATATAATCAAATGAAAAACAATTACGTCGAGATCTTTAATAGTTAGAGAAAGAATGCTAGAAAGTATCCCATAACAACCTTAGCTAACTATTTAAGATTCTCAATACAAGAATGATTTCATAATAGAAAAGAAAAAGTGTCCAATCACAAAGAACGTTTATCTCTATATTATGAAAATTTCTTACATGAGCAAGATGAGAAGACTAGATTATATAACGTCAATCTACTTAACTGATTCGAGTTTTATGTGCATGACGGTGAATCTGATTTTAAAGTTTACTTCAAAGAAATGACTTGTAGTTGTAGGGTATTTGAAGTATCTGGTCTTCCTTGTACTCATGCCCCGACTGCTGCCCGTATCCGAAAATTGGATCCCTATGAATTCTGCTCAAGATAACAATTGCTCACATGTTTAATCGTTATCTTTAATCTATCTAACCAATTGCTCAAATGTTTAATCATTAACTTTTTCAGGTATTACTCAACTGAAATGTGGTTGAATACATATGTGGAGACATGTTATCCAGTTTGTCATGAAGACGCCTGAGATATTCTCGAAAATACCAAACAACGAGTGTGCTTAAAACCACATGTTAAGGTAAAGAAAGGGCAACCAACAACAAATCGTAGGTCATCCCAATGTGAGACTCGTAAGGTCTAGAGACGATGTTGCTCATGTGGTAGTCAGGGTCATAACAAGGCAACATGCAAATTAGTGATGCCTGCACCATCTACTACAAGAGAGCAAAATGATCCATCATCTCAGCAGCACGAGCCTTTAGCTTGAACATGATTCAGTACTTTTGTGTGTGGCATTTCCCTAAGAAAATTTTGTATGAATAATTATATTGTATGAAATTAATACTGTTGAATAATTATATTATGTTAAATTAAGTTAAAAAGGGGAAATTGCTAAATTAGATTAAATCATGAAAAAGAGAAAATTATAAAAAGGGAAATCATTAAATTAAGTTGAACTATGAAGAACGATTTAATTGATTAAAATGAACTTAAGAAAATTAAAATGAACACAAATGATTTTGATCATGGTTTTTATAAATAGATAAAACTAAGTTCAGTAATGTTTTAATGCGCAGGTAAATTCTGAAGAAGCGCTGGCAGTAGAGTTGCCATCAGTAGAGCTGAAGAGGCACTGATAGCAGAGTTGCCATCATTAGAGCTGAAGAAGCGTTGACAACCGAGTTGTGATCAACAGAGCTGAAGAAGCGCTGACAACAGAGGTTCTATCAGTAGAGATAAAGAAGTGCTGGCAGTAGAGGTGCCATTTACATACTCGCTAATAATTGAGTAGCCCAATAGTAGAGTTGCGCTAACAGCTGAGTAGCACAACAATAGAGTTGCGCTAACAGCTGAGTAACAAAACATCAGAGTTACTCTAACAGCTGAGTATCCTAACAACAGAGTTGCACTAAGACCTGAGTAGCCCAACAACAGAGTTGCACTAATAGTTGAGTAGTCTATTAGTAGTGTTGCACCAACAACTATGTTGCACCAACAACTATGTTGCACCAACAACTGAGCTCGCTATCATCATATTTCTTTTTTTTTGGAAAACAGCTTAGTGCAATTTCATTAAAAAAACTCAAAAGAGGAAAAAAAATACAAAAGTTTAATATCAGATCTAGACAATTTCTAGATTTGACAATGAAACAATAATTGAATTACAGACAATAACAACAATCAATTAGCGTTTACAGCGTTTTTACTTTTATTCTACTTGTGACCTTTTCAAAAGAAATATCCCATATCTGGCAGAGCTTTCTATTCTCTTCATTCCTTTCGATTTCTCTCCAGAATTGAATGAGTGCATTTCCATCTGAAATTATATCTCTCCAAATATCTTCAGCGGTTCTACTTCTTCCACTGTGAGTTCTTGAATTCTTTCTTTCAAGATATTGTAGATTACTTCTCCAAAGTAGCATTTCAACATACGTCAAAATGTACAACTACCACGTATACGAATATTCCATTCGTCCATGCACTACTATCTCGTACACCACGCACTAACGAATATTATTTGTTTGAGCACTACCCCGTACGCTAGGCGTATCTAAAATATACAATTGCCATAGATATACGAAATAGATTCGACCGTTGTACAACTGCCACGTATCTACGAATTAAATTCGACCGTTGTAATGCATCAAATATAAAAAGGCATCAGAGTACAATGGTGAATCTATCTATTTTTTTTTAAAAGAAATCTCTCGGTCATTCTTGCTATTGGCAAAGTCATTGTTCAAGCTATTTTGCAAGTCACTACGTTACATTATACATTGAACGATAATCTCTTTTATTAATTGATAATCATTCATTACTTGTGTAAGTTGAATAGATAGTGGTTTGTCCAACAAAGAGTGTGATAGCTAGAAGTTTAAAACAGGAAAGTATTAAGACCTGTGATCTGAGTGGGTTTATGTAGAGGCTATACAAATTAAAATCTTCTAGTGAAATTCTTCAGGAAATAGAAGAAGGGGTGATGTAGGAGCTTTATCTCCGAACAACCATAAAATTGTGTGTCATCATTTTACTGCTTCATTCATTACTACATCTTCCGTTTCAAAACATGCAAGCATTTTTTGCACTTGAAGCCATTCAAGAGCTTGCTACGATTTGTTAAAGAATAAAAACAGGTTTTCACTCCTTAACATGATTAAAATCGCATTTAAGTGAAAAATTGGACAATATTATTCAACGCCCCATTCTACTGTTATCATCGATCCTAACAAGTGGTATTAGAGCCAGGTTTTCTATTATTAAGCTACTATAGATATCCGAAGCATGTCTTACCTAAACAAGATTCCAATGTTCTCGAAGAAAGATTATGATGACTGGAAGATCATGATGTAAGCACATCTGCCAACACAAGATGATGATATGTGGTATGTCATCACAAATGGTCCCATGAAGATTTTGAAGGTCAAAACAACCACAAATACAATGGAGGGGGCTCCTGAGATGAAGGAAAAACCCAGATACGAGTGGACTACTGAAGACAAGAGGAAGGTCACCCTCGACAACGTGGCCAAAGACATTCTTTATAAAACCTTGGACAAGAACATGTTTAGGAAGATCTAGTCATGTTCTACTACAAAAGAAATATGGGAGAAACTGACTCAACTATGTGAAGTCAACGACCAAAGAAAAGAAAATAAGATGATGATTGCTACACTAAAGTTCAACAATATCAAGATGTGTTCAAGTGAGACTATGATTGAGTTCGACGAAAGATTCAGCAACATAGTCATTAAGTTGTCAACCTTGTGAAATATATATAGCAATAGAGAAGTTGTTATCAAAGCTATAAAAGATTTGCCTAGAGAATGGGATATCAAAACTATGGCCATGAGGGAATCCAAGGACCTCAACAAGATTGAGCTGTATGATCTCTTTGCCGATCTGAAGGCCTATAATTTTGAGATAAACTCAAGGAATGAGGAGGGGACGTCCACCTCCATCACAACTCAAGCATTGGTGACTTTTAAAGAGCCACCTACTTCGATAGCTGCCAAGTCTGCTGAAAAGATTAGCGATGACGCGATGTCACTATTTGTCAAGAAGTTTGACAAATTCATGAGGAATAATCATTTTAACTCTAATTCAAAAAGAAACAATTATAAAAATGATTCTAATGCTAATTTAAGATGTTTTAATTCTGACAAACTAGGTCACTTCAAAACTGACTTAAAAAAACTCAAAAGGGATGACAAGAACCCATTTGAGAGGAAGAACAAGAAGAAATAGAAAGATCTGCTGGTTGAATAAAGCAAGAGAAAATGGGCTGAAAATGATTCTGATGAGAGATCCTCAAGTGAAAGTGAGGAAGAAAGTGTCAAATGATTTCTAGAAGATGATAATGAGGTGTTTGACTTCACCTTTGACGAATTTACAAGAGATTATCTAACTACTGCACTCAATGACATGGTCATTGAGTACAAGAAACTATCAGATCTTTTTAATGAAATAAATTTGAAAAACAAATTTGACAGTACAAGTTTCTCAACTTAAAACAATGAACCATAAGTTTTGAAAAACAAAATAAATGAGTTGTCAGCTAAGAATGAGAAGCTCAAAAAATCAATTCAGACTACTGAAAATCAAAGATTAAACTATGTGGTTAGTTCTTGGATGAAGTCTAGAAATGCTCTCAAGCAGCTACATGAGAAGCATAGGCCTGCCGGATGCAAATCTAGCCTAGGATATGTTGACAACAATCCAACTGAGTCCAGCAACAAGTTGAACCCAGTAAAAGACAAACTTAATTTCATAAGTTTCATCAATGGAAATTCATTCGACATTCGAACTATTCAAAGCCAGGAATATTTTTATTAAAAATCATTTTCTAAAGTCAACGGATCATCAGCAGGCATGAAGACATCTGCCTAGTCTAAAACATACGCACTATTAACAACACAAAATGAGAGATCCATAAAAATAATTCAAATATAGATCCCTAAAAGACTGATTATCCATGGACCCAAATGAATATGGGTACCAAAGTTGTCAATGAATATATTGTAGATAAATCAGGACAACTGCCTAGAAGTCTCTGTATGGTATCTAGACAGCGGTTGCTCAAGGCACATGACAGACAATAGTCGGTTGCTGACAGACATATCAAAGTGCACTAGACCAAAAATCACTTCCGGTGATAACTCAAATGGTAAAACCGTGGGTAAGGGTAAGATTGTCTACGGTAACTTTACTGTTAACAATATGCTATTGGTAGAAAATCTATGTTACAACCTAATTAGCATAAGTCAAATGTGCGATAATGGATACAATGTAGAATTTCAAAAGCATGCATGTCTTGTTAGAGATCAGTAGGGGAACACCTAGTTGACAGGAAGTAGAGTATGAAATTCCTATAAAATGAACTAGAAGAATAAATCATCTGATCCTTTATGCATAATTGCCAAAATGACCAAAATTGGTTATGGAATAAAAGACTTGACACCTATAACTTTGAAACAATTAATAACATCTGTTCAAAAGACCTTGTAATTGGAATTCCTAAACTAAAATTTAATAAAGATAAGGTATGTCCAGTTTGTCAAATGGGCAAACAGGTCAGATCAACTTTTAAAAATAAAGGAAATATTCAATCTGGTAGGTGTCTGGAATTACTTCACATGGACCTATTTGGTTCAATTCTAGTAACTAGTTTAGGGGATTGAGATATACTTTGGTCATAATTGATGATTACTTAAGGTTGACTTGGGTAATATTTTAGTATATAAGGATCAAATTGGTGTTAACTTAATTAAATTTCTTAGAAGACTATAAAATGAAAAATCTCAATGCATTATAAAAATTAGAAGTGATAGAGGAAATGAATTTATATACAAGAATCTGTCTTTTTTCCTTGATGAATCTGGTATAAGACATGATTGTCTAGTGCCAGAACTCCACAGCAAAACGGTGTTGCTGAAAAGAGAAAATGAACACTAAAAGAAGCAGCTAGATCAGTGATAGCTGATTCTGGTGTGTCTCAAAAACTTTGGGCAGAAGCCATTAATACATCATGCTACACTCCAAATAGATCAATGATTAATAAACAATTTAATAAAACACCTTATGAATTTTACAATGGCAAAGTTCCTCAAATATTATACTTTAGGATATTTAGCTGTAAGTGTTTTATTGATAATAATGAAAAAACTCATCTGACTGCGTTTGATGTCAAAGAAGATGTTGGAATCATGCTAGATTATTATTTAGTAAGCAAAGCCTATAGAGTTTTTAATAAACAAACTCTAACTGTTGAAGAATCAACCCATGTTGTATTTGATGAATCTGTTTGTTGGGTCAAATTATTTTGACTAAGTGTCAAAGTATTTTGACTATTGGAATTTTGATGATGAGTGTGTATAAAACTTAATTTAAGTCGTCTAATCGTTTTTGGTGCAGGTATATCGAAAACAGGTTATATTAGACTAAGTCTTTATGAGGTTCATTAGACTGATTGACCATTAGATGCATGTAGTTAGACGTGCAGTCTAACAGATAAGTAGTTAGACTTGCAGTCTAACAGATACGTAGTTAGACGTGCATTCTAACAGATACGTAGTTAGATGTGCAGTCTAATAGATACGTAGTTAGGCGTGCAGTCTAACAAATACGTAATTAGACGTGAAGTCTAACAAATACGTAGTTGGACGTGCAGTCTAATAGATGTAGTTAGACGTGCAGTCTAATATGTACGTAGTTAAACGTGTAGTCTAACAGATACATAGTTAGGCGTGTAATCTAACAGACGTAGTTAAACGTGTAATCTAACAGATACGTAGTTAGACGTGTAGTCTAACAGATACATAGTTAGACGTGCAGTCTAACAGATACGTAGTTAGACGTGCAGTCTAACAGATACGTAGTTAGACGTGCAGTCTAACAGATATATAGTTAGACGTGTAGTCTAAAAGATACGTAGTTAGACGTGCAGTCTAACAGAAACGTAGTTAGACATGCAGTCTAACAGACATAGTTAGACGTGCAGTTTAACGGATACGTAGTTAGACGTGGAGTCTAACGGATACGTAGTTAGACGTGCAGTCTAACGGATACGTAGTTAGACATGCAGTCTAACGGATACGTAGTTAGACGTGCATTCTAATAGATGAGAGTTAGACATGCAGTCTAACTCCTTCAGATTAGTCTAAATGGATGCGTAGTTAGACGTGCAGTCTAACGTATGAAAGTTAGACGTGCACTCTAACTCCTTCAGATTAGTCTGAAGGGAACGGTAATTAGACGTTTCATCTAATCCCTATAGACCAGGTAGTCTAATGGATCCTACTATTAGACGTGGGCGTCTAATTTCATTAGACGAGGCCGTTTAAGTGAAATACATCTAATGTCATGCTTAAAGCAGTTGCTTGAAGCTAGCACACGTCTACCCACGATCAACTAGCTATACGCTACTCTTGCTCCACTTTCTAGTGAAGAGTAATACGACAGCCAGTTGCAACCAATTGATTAATGCCACGTAAGAAAATATTCTTCCCACTACTTGTTTTTGTAGGAATATCCTAGAAGAATATTTGGCGCACTACCAGATTGGTACGGCCACAATCCTGGTGCTCAAAGTCTGCTGTGTACTATGGAGGCGTTTCAATGGAAGCTCGCCACGTGGCATTATGGAAGATTCGACCGTTGTTACCTGCTCCCTATTTAAAGATCTTCAAGGACCACAGATGAATCATCGATCTATCGATACATAGTTTAATCAATTTACTGTATTTACGATCTTAAGAGCTTCTTTTCTTGCTTTACTGTGTGTTTATCAAGAGAGAGTGAGAATCAAAGCATTGTTGTTAGCTGAGTGATATACTTCATCATATTGTAAGTTGAATAGAGTCTGTTCTGTGTGATATACTTCATCATACTGTAAACATATTCACGAAGCCTCTATCCGAAGCTAAGTTTTCTCACTTTAGAAACGTTTTAGGACTTGTTGATCTTGAATGATGTTGTTATGTGCATAAATTGAGGGGGAACATGTTGTTCAAACGTAACTGGACAGAAAAAAGACAAAGGTCTTAATACGTCCAATGGACTAAAAGTTTAAGAAGCATAACTACTTAGACGCACGTCTACTCAAGCAACTTTATCTTCTTTCGGGAACTCATGTCTTGGTTAATTAACTTGCACGGTTTGACGTATACGTCTAATAGATGTTAGACGTTTTTATGACTAGAGTAGTGGAAGCTCACATCTAACCAAACACACGTGAAACACGTGGTGTTTATGCGTAATTAGACGTCTACGTCTAATAGACGTTAGACGTTTATAAGACAAACTTGATTAGACGACAACGTCTAATAGACGAATTTCCCAATTAGAAGTGAAGAATGTGAAAAGTAGAATAAAACTTCTAACTACTTGTGTATTTAGACTTTTCATCTTTTGGCTATCTGGACAACTGTCATCTGCATATGAATATGTCCATGTACCTTTTTCCCACCGAAAATAAATCAATCACTTCTCAAATAAATTGAAGATAGGTGTCTCTCAATTTGTCAAAAGTGACTGACATTTTTGATTATTTCTTCTATACGTCTAATATTAATTGTGTAGTTTCATGATTAAATTAATTGATAGTCATGTCCCTTGGGAATAGGTTTCTAAGAATTTTGACGGTTGAAATGATCATTAAACATTTATTGCTATTCGTTAGCTTTCCAATATTTAATGAATGGCGTCATTCAAATGGATGAGTACTCCTAAATCTTCGTCTATCTTTCTAGAATTCGAATCGTCAAACTTTTGTACTCGTTAATTCATCTTGCCAAAATGTCTTTCTTCCCCGCAAAATCCCTGCAAGTAGATTTCAAATCGATCTCTACTCTGACGAATCCTGGAATGGTTCAAATTTTTGAATCATTGAAAGCCTCTAGGTTGAAGAGATTCCTTCGCCCTCACTACATTTATCACGAACAAGTTGTTCGTGAGTTTTTTGAAACCGCCGGCTTCTATAATAACAAATACATATGTGCGACTATCCTTGGAAGATTGATCTACTTTGATGAACAAACATTCAGTTTGTTCTTCAAACTCCCAACTGAAGGAATCTATGAGTTTCTTTCTTCCTCCAACGAGATCTGTCTGAAATGATGAATGTCTATTCAAATGAAATCGTCGAATGAGAAACCCTTTATGTGGAGTATCACGGGAAGAGTAACTGCCTGAAAGTTGAGTATGCCCTACTCAACGATATCATCTCGAGATCCCTCCTCGCAAAAGACTCCTCCTACATCTATTGTACGAAGGTCTTTGAAATGATGGTGTCCATCACAAGGGGTGTAGCCATCAACTGGTCAAAATTCCTCTTCAACAACCTAGATAGAATGATTTCTGCCCAGAAGATGATCTTCGGGTATGGCGGTCCTCTTTGATCTTTCCTTTGCCTTAATCTTGATGAACCTGGTCACAGGTTCCATTCCTCTTCCAAAATCTTGAACAACGAGACGGTTCTCGCTTATGTTCTTAGGGTGAACAGGCTCAGATCGAATAAGAGAAACAAGGACCAGCTTAATTTAGCCCTAACCTCTGCCTTAGAGTTAGCTGTTGATTCTCTTCCCAAATGATGTTAAAAAGGGGGAAGTGAGAAAGGAAGAAAAGAGGATAGGAATTCTTTTTGGGTTGTCTTGTGTTGTTCTGAACTTATTTCGTTTAGTTGTTTTTGAAAGGTGTTTATGTATTTTTCTATTAAAAACATTCCTGATTTTTCATTTATCTAATTATGGTATTTATTGCATTACTTATATGATGGATGCTTATTTTGTTACCTATGCAAAGTTTTAACATCATCATCAAAAAGGGGAAATTGTTGGGTCAAATTATTTTGACTAAGTGTCAAAGTATTTTGACTATTGGAATTTTGATGATGAGTGTGTATAAAACTTAATTTAAGTCGTCTAATCGTTTTTGGTGCAAGTGTATCGAAAACATGTTATATTAGACTAAGTCTTAAGGAGATTCATTAGACTGATTGACCATTAAATGCATGTAGTTAGACGTGCAATCTAACAAATACGTAGTTAGACGTGCAGTCTAACAGATACGTAGTTAGAAGTGTAGTCTAACAGATACGTAATTAGACGTGTAGTCTAACAGATACGTAGTTAGACGTGCAGTCTAACAGATACGTATCTAGACGTGCAGTCTAACAGATACGTAGCTAGACGAGTAGTCTAACAGATACGTAGCTAGACGTGCAGTCTAACAGATACGTAGCTAGACGTGCAGTCTAACAGATACGTAGTTAGACGTGTAGTCTAATAGACATAATTAGACGTGCAGTCTAACAGATACTTAGTTAGACATGTAGTCTAACAGATACGTAGTTAGACGTGCAGTCTAACAAACGTAGTTAGACGTACAGTCTAACAGATACATAGTTAGACGTGCATTCTAACAAATATGTAGTTAGACGTGCAGTCTAACTGATTCGTAGTTAGACGTACAATCTAACAAATACGTAGTTAGACGTGTAGTCTAACAGATACGTAGTTAGACGTGCAGTCTAACCGTAGTTAGACGTTCAGTCTAACGGATACGTAGTTAGACGTGTAGTCTAACATATACGTAGTTAGACGTGCAGTCTAACGAATACGTAGTTAGACGTATAGTCTAATGGATACGTAGTTAGACGTGCAGTCTAACAGATACGTAGTTAGACGTGGAGTATAACAAATGAGAGTTAGACGTGCAGTCTAACTCCTCCAAATTAGTCTGAAGGGAACGGTAATTAGAAGTATCGTCTAATCCCATTACACCAGATAGTGTAATGGATCCTACTATTAGACGTGGGCGTCTAATTTCATTAGACGAGGTCGTCTAAGTGAAATACGTCTAATGCCATGCTTAAAGTAGTTGCTTGAAACTAGCACACGTCTACCCACAATCAACTAGCTGTAGGCTACTCCTGCTCCACTTTCCAGTGAAGATCAGTACGACAACCAATTGCAACCAATTGATTAATGCCACGTAAGCAAATATTCTTCCCACTAGTTTTTTTTTTAGGAATATCCTAGAAGAATATTTAGCGCACAACCAGATTGGTACGGCCACGATCCTGGCGCTCAAAGTCTGTTGTGTACTATGGAGGCGTTCCAATAGAAGCTCGCCACGTGTCATTATGGAAGATTCGACCGTTGGTACCTGCTCCCTATTTAAATATATTCAATGATCACGGATGAATCATTGATCTATCGATACACAGTTTAATCAATTTACTGTATTTACGATCTTAATAGCTTCTTTTCTTGCTTTACTGTGTGTTTATCAAGAGAGAGTGAGAATCAAAGCATTATTGTTAGCTGAGTGATATACTTCATCATATTGTAATTTTAACAGAATCTGTTATGTTCAATAGTGAGCTAATCGTGCGACTGTATTTGATTCTAAGAAACTCATAGTGAATCCTTCCGGTGGTTGGAAGAAGGGGTGACGTAGGAGTGTTTGCTCCGAACATCCATAAAAAAACTGTTGTGTCTTCTTCATTCTGTCATCTTCTCATTCTTAGTTCTTAACTTCAAACCTGAGCAAACGTTTCTGCAGTTGCGTTTAAGAGTTTGCAAGGGTTTGTGCAGAATAGAAAGTGCTTTAAATCCTTAACAGGATTTCTATCAAACCGTTTTTCTTAAGCCGTCATCAATAGCCAGTCCCCGTCTCTATCGATTACGCCTATCCTATCACTTTTGAAAATAATTCTAATGAAATCAATGAAGTCTCTAACAGATTGGAAACAACTAATCTCCAATCTGATAGTGACCATGAAGTTCAAGTCAACAGAAATAATCTATCTAATCAGTCAGCTGAAACGGTCGATGTTCAATGAAACAGCCAAAATAAAAGTCAGTAGGCAGTCGATAGTCTGGATGTTGCTGAAATAGATGATCAGACGATTAACTCTTTAGGACCGAACTTCAAATGGAACAGAAATCATCCACCAGAATTAATCATAGGAAAAACTTCTACACCTCTTAGGACCAGAAACCAACTAATTGATAAATATGCAAACTCTTCTTTCATTTCTCAAATTGAACCTAAGAAAGTAGATGAAGAATTTGCTTGATCTAGATTGGATCAATTCCATACAAGAAAATTTAAACCAATTTGAAAGAAACAAAGTTTGACATCTAATTCCCATACCATATTATTAATATGTTATTGGAACAAGATGTATTTTTAGAAACAAACTAAATGAAGATGATTTAGTTATGAGAAACAAAGCCAGGCTAGTAGCTCAAGGATACAAACAGGAAAAATGAATTGACTTTTATGAATTTTTTGCTCCTCTAACTATATTAGAAGCTATTAGAATTTTCTTAGCTTATGTTGCTTTCAAAAAATTTAAAGTCTATCAAATGGACGTTAATAGTGCTTTTCTTAATGGCATACTTAATGATGTTGTATATGTTGAACAACCTCCTAGTTCTCAAAATCATACTTTGCCTCATCATGTTTTTAAATTAGATAAAGCTTTATATGGACTTAAACAAGCTCCTAAAACCTGGTATGATACATTGTCTTAATTTTTATTTGAGCATGATTTTATTATTGGCGTAGTAGATAAAACACTTTTTAAGTTTTCAAAGATTCACATATCTTACTTGTATAGATTTATGCAGATGATATTATATTTGGGTCAACTAACCCCAAATTATGTGAAAAGTTCTCTATGTTGATATAGGACAAATTTGAGATAAGCATGTTGAGTGAGCTGACATTTTTCCTTGGACTTTAAATTAGGTAACTTGAAACTAGAAATTTCATTAATCAAGCTAAGTACAACAAGGAGTTACTAAAGAAATTCGGTATGGAGAACTACTCAGCTACCTCAACTCCCATGAACTCATCAAGAAAACTGGACAAAGATAAAGGCAGTTAGAATGTTGATATCATATCTTATAGAGGGATCATCGGCTCCCTGCTTTATTTAATAGCAAGCCGACCAGACATCTTGTTTGTTGTCGGTGTGTGGAAGATTTCAGGCTAATTCTTAACAATCTCATTACATAGCTACTAAACGTATTTTGAAATATCTTAAGGGAACTGAATGTGTTGAATTGTGGTATCCAAAAGACTTCAACTTAATTAGTTACTCTAATGCAAACTATGCAGGTTGTAATATTGATAGGAAAAGCACTAATGGAATGTGTTAGTTCCTTGGTGATCGTCTGATTTCATGGTTCCACAAGAAGCAAACCTTCATTGTCACTTCAATAACAGAAGTAGAGTACCTTGCTGCTGGAAACTATTGTGGATTCAACAACATTTGAAGGACTTTGGCATTGAAGCAGATGAGTCGCCAATCTTTTATGATAACACCAGTGCCATCGCGATCACTTATAATCTTGTGTTGCACTCAAGGATGAATCATATCAACATCTGACACCACTTCATCCGAGACCATGTAGCGTAGAAGCACGTTCGACTGGAATACGTGTCAACCGATCAACAAGTGGCTGATATCTTCACGAAGCCACTAACACAAGACTAAGTTTTATTACTTTAGAAATATTTTAGGTCTTTTAGATTTAAATTAATTTATTGTACATAAACTTAGGAGGAATCTGATAGTCGGCTGATAAGCCAGACATGTTGTAACAACTATCTCTAACTCAGATGAAAGAAGAGTCGGTTGATGACACTATACATAAGACGAGACTATGCTTAAGCAACTTGTAATTTTAGTAGAGTATATTAACTCAACTGATGGGCAAAGCCTGCTATGAGCAACATAATCAACTAAATACTATGCGCTATCAGCTGAGTACTTAGCTGATGAGCAAGGAAAGGTGCCAAGCATTGTATACCAACTATTACTATGCGTCAGCAGCAAACCTTTAGTAGAGTAGTGACACTCAGCTAAAATAAAAGGCACACGGACAAAATGGTGAGTCAGCTGTTTTAGTGAGCATTAGACAACTACTATTCTATTGAGTGGAACAACATCTCAATCTTATAAATACGTTGTTGTTTTATCATCTCCCTAAGGAAAATGAACGGTCACATTTTTAAAATTAAATATTTCCTTTATTTATTTTTAAAATAACATGAAGACATGTGACTGTCATGTTATATAAATGTGTGACCAACACGGCTAAACTAAATAATTCATATTCCCTCTTGCAATTTGAAACCCTAAAGTTATTCATCTTCTCTCTAAAATCCTAGATTTTTTCATCTTCATCTTCTGAAACCCTAACAATTTGCAATGGATTCATTTTTACAAAACATTCTGCAAGTATAATTCGAGTCTGTCTACAACCTAGGGCTTCCTAAGATGGTGGCAATGTTCTGAACTCTAGAAGCGACCAATATGAGGTGGTTCTTAGGGGGAACCAACAATGTACACGACGTAGATGTACGATAGTTCTTCTAACCAACGAAGGTCGTAGGTGACACCATCCAGTGCTGGGTAAAAGGCATTGAGGTTAATTTTTTAGAAGAGTTGTTCGCCGAATATTTTGTGCTTCTAACGGAAGGGCTCACAGTTTTCGACAAGATTCTAACAAACAATATTAAGGAGATTCAAACGGTCTTATCATATTTATATCAATATATTCCCACTCATAGAAAGAAGAAGTTCATGAAACTTGAATATTGTCTCCTAAACGACATTATTGCGAAATTCCTTCGAGCGAAGGTAGGGTCCTTCGATGCTTACACTTAGGACTGATTCGAAATAATGGTGGGCATCACAAAGGGAATGTACATCAAGTGGTCATCTATTCTCTTCATGACCCTTGTAACCATGGTGACGCTCCCAAAGAAGCAGCACACTAGATTTTTTGTGCAGATTAGCAGGCTGCTTGAGCACATTAAGATAGTCAGTGCCTACATTCTCAGTTACAAAGGGGTACATGACTCCGGCCTTGATATATCTGCACAATAGTCGAGCAGACATTCAACAACTCTTTCCAAGCGATCAACACCAAGGAAGAGAAGGAAGTTGATGGTTGAGGAATATACTAACATCTCAAGAAGCTGAACCCTTATGTCAACAGAAGAATCAACCGAGACAGCTTCTAAGGCAAAGAAGACAAGGCTGGAGGACGCGACAACAACATAGACAAAAAAAACTCTGATGTAGTGATGTAATTATATCCCACCACATTCACAATCTCAATTCCTAAGGTAACCCCTACAGTAGAGGAAATTCCTAAGGTTACTCCTGAATTAGTACTGGCCGAAGTACCAACTGTAGGCTCTGATAAAGTACCAGATGCAGAGTCAGCTGTTAAGAGTGCTGAAAGACGAACAACAGCAACTCAAGTAGCAGCTGCTCTTTTAACTGCCATTTCACTAGCAGCTATCACAACAAGGACTCCATCTGCTACATGTATCATAATAAGGGAACTAGTTCCATCTGATGCACGACCTTCTGAAGTTGTAGGTAAAGTAAAAGAATTTGCGTCCCTGAATCCAAGGGTCCTTCCCCAAAGTAACTCATCATAGATCTCATTATGGAGGAGGTTAAGGAGACAACGAAGGAGAGGCTGAATCTTTTCGACAAGTGGAGCAATAAGAGGCTTCACGAAAGGTTCTCCGAATTCCTACCAAGTGTCCATCCTCATCTGAAAATTAAAGTGTTGATATTTCAAAAGAATTCCATCCTGAAGTGGACCTGCACTAAAAAAATTTAGGAGACTCTCAAAAGGAGAAAATTAATTGTTGTCAATGCTAGAGGAGTTACCTTGTAAACAATCATTCACCAAAGAGAGGCTAATTACAAGCCACTGGACAAAACTACATGGCTGGATGCTAGGGTCAATGAAAAGATACAACAGATCCTTGACTCATTCAGCTCGAAAGCATTGTCAATCGTACATGATGCTGACTCTTCCAGGAATACTGAGCTATATTGGGCATTAGTCATTGCATACAGCGAAAGTTCTCTGGTCTCCCACTCAATGGAAGTGCCAAACTCCACTCCTCCACCTAAGTTGACTCTAGTCCATTCAGTGCCAAACAACTCAGCTGCCGCGTAACAACTCTCCTTTGCTGAGCAGCAACCCTCAGCAACAGAACAATAGATCTCCCATACTGCTGCGCAACAACTCAGTCCAGCTGCCAAGAAACAACATTCTCCAACCGAGAAGCAACCCCTCTTGATTGAGCAACAATTCTTTCCGGTTGCATTTAGTCACTTAATAGCAGCAACTAACACTATTAGAGACATTTGTGCAGAGATTCAGGAGTTTGAATTCTCATCTCATGAACTGACACATGTGCCCTCTCCACGATCATCCCCATCTTCAAAATATCCAAAGTCAACTACTGACAAGGAAGTAGCCATTTAGGCAAGTAAACAGACTATTTCCCTACATATTACCAGTCGTCTCACGAGACTCCCCATTCTCCAGAAGGCTTGTCACTAGTAATAGTGAATCTTTGTAGGATCATCTAGGACAACATTGGTTGCGGTATTGCAACCATCTTTGATGAAATGGAATTCCATAAGGAGCAGATGTCAGCTACCTCGAAAACATCGGCCTCAACAACATTGGCCCAAGACAAAATACTTAGTCAGGTCACGAAGGGCAATGTTTAGGTTGCAATAATCAGGGAATCCATGAGTAGGATCAAACCTATATTGCACAATTCCATCGGTAATTACAACAGGGAGCTCTCCTCAAAGATTGATACTATTGGAAAATAGATTGCCGAAGTAATGGACTTTCTCAAGCATACAAAGGATAATAAATCAGGGGACGCTGATGTTAAAAGGGGGAAAGTAGTAGAAGAGGAAGAGTAGAAAGGGGGAAACCTGGACGAGGAAGGTAGCAAGGAAATGAATCCAGCTGGAGCGGGCTCAAGCAAGCTTCAAAAAGGGAAAAAGCCACAAAGGGGGAAAATTAAAAAGGGAAAAACTTATACTCTGAATATTTTACCTATTTATGTTTATATATATATATATAAATTTATCTTTTGTATCCTGCGAATCATAAATTAGTTTTAATATCATCAAAAAAAGAGAAATTGTTAAATTAAGTTAAAAAGGGAAAAAAGGAGAAATTGCTAAATTAGATTATATCATGAAAAATAGAAAATTATAAAAAGGGAAATCATTAATTAAGTTGAACTATGAAGAACACTTTAATTGATTAAAATGAACTTAGGAAAATTAAAATGAACACACATGGTTTTGATCATGGTTTTGATGAATGAATAAAACAAAGTTCAGTAATATTTTAATGCGCATGCAAATTATGAAAAAGCGTTGCAGAGTTTCCATCGGCAAAGTTGAAGAAGCGCTAGCAGTAGAGTTGCCATCAGTAGAGCTGGAGAAGTTGACATTAGAGGTTCCATATACATACTCGCTAACAACTGAGTAGCCCAACAACAAAGTTGCTCTAATAGTTGAGTAGCACAACAATAGAGTTACGCTAATAGCTGAGTAGTACAACATCAGAGTTGCGCTAACAATTGAGTAGCCCAACAATAGAGCTACACTAATAGTTGAGTATCCCAACAACAGAGTTGCGCTAACAGCTGAGTAGCCCATCAATAGTGTTGCACCAACAGATGAGTTCACTATGAGTAGATTTCTACATCAACTTAATACGTCAAAATGTACAACTGCCACGTATACAAATATTTCATTCGTCTGCGCACTACTATCCAGTATACCATGCACTAACGAATATTATTCGTCTAAGCACTACCCCGTACGCTAGTCGTACATCAAACATATAGCTACCACAGATCTACGAAATAGATTCGACCGTTGTACAACTTCCACGTATCTACGAAATAAATTCGACCGTTACCACGCATCAAATATAAAAAGGTATCAGAGTACAAAGAAGAATCTCTCCTTTTGTTTAGAAAAAGAAATCTCTCAGTCATTCTCTCTATCGGTAAAGTCATTGTTCAAGCTATTTTGCAAGTCACTACGTTACATTATATGTTGAGCGATAATCTCTTGTGTTAATTGATAATCATTCATTACTTGTGTAAGTTGAACAGATAGTGGTCTGTTCAAAAGAGAGTGTGATAGCTAGAAGTTCAAAACATCTGTAAGTTAAGATCTGTGATCTGAGTGGGTTTGTGTAGAGGCTATATAAATCAAAGTCTTTAAGTGGAATCCTTCTGGAAACAGAAAAAGGAGAGACGTAAGAGCTTTATCTCCTAATATCCATAAAATTGTGTGTCATCATTTTACTGCTTCATTCATTATTACATCTGTCGCTTCAAATCCTGCAAGTATTTTCCGCACTTAAAACCGTTCAAGAGATTGCTACAATTTGTTAAAGAATAGAAACAAATTTTCAGTCCTTAACAAGATTAAAATTGCATTTAAGTGAAAATTTGGACAACATTATTAAATCCACGCCCCCTCTACTGTTGTCATCGATCCTAACATATTGAATGAAACATAATGTTCTAAGTTTAATTCAAACAGTGGCTCTTAGTCTATAGATGAAAAGGATGAAGCTAACAAATGGTGAAATCCTTTTTATGGATGATAAGCATATTACAGTGTTTGTTATTATTTTTCTTGGTAAAGAGAGAATGTTTTCTTGATAAACAGTGACTCTTATAAGCATCACTATATATCATTTCAGTGTTATTATTTTTCTTGGTAAAGAGAGAATGTTTTACAAAGTAAAGAAAACAACCGCCTTGTATATTGTGTATCATCAACTCACGCATATTACAACAATAACTTACGTAGATCATAATATGCGTGAGTTATTGTTGTAATATGTATATCATCAACTCACGTATATTACAAAATAACTCACGTATATTGTAATATGCGTTAATTATTGTTGTAATATGTGTATCATCAATTCACACATATTACAACAATAACTCACATATAATATAATATGCGTGAGTTATTATGGTAATATGTGTGACATCAACTCACGCATATTACAACAATACCTCATGTATAATATAATATGCATGAGTTATTGTTGTAATATGTGTATCATCAACTCACGCATATTATAACAATAACTCACGTATATCGTAATATGCGTGAGTTATTATTGTAATATGTGTATCATCAACTCACGCATATTATAATATGCGTGAGTTATTGTTGTATATGTGTATCATCAACTGACGCATATTACAATATAACTCACGTATATTGTCACAAACATTGATATCAACTCAAAAGTCTTAATGATGTGTAAAAGTTTATAGATGTGAATATATAGTTCAACATATTACAATAATAATGTGAATATATTGTTTTAAGTGTGAACTTGATTTTCACATGTCCAAGTTGTAGCACTCTGATTTGCAACAGAATTTATGCAGCAAGTCCAGTTCTAAACTCCCAATAAGTCAAGGTGTTTGTAATCTTAATAAGGTAGATTCTACTGGGTTTGAATTTTCTTATTCTCTTGAAGAAAGGCAATGTGATGAGTTAATAAACAAGATTAGATAATTAATGAAAAACAGGTGCCCAATGCTCAATCCTGTACTCCAGTGGTCATTCCTGATCCTGTTCCTAGTGAAAGTTCAGCTGCTCATGATGATGCTTTTGAACTTCCAAATTTAGAGTCAGACTATGTTGGAATTCTCTCTCCTCTGTTTGATAACGATCCTGAATTAATGGTTCATGATGGGTGAAGTACTCAATGTGCTGAAAATAAGGATGAGGTTAGTCCAAAGCTGAATTCTAATCAAAGCAAAAGGAAAGACCGCAAAATAGAATGGTAGATCCTAATGCAGACATTATGCTAAGGGTTGGGTCAGCCAATTCTGCTGAAGTACCCCTGCCTGGTTAATAAATAAAAATGAAATTTCTAACTTGGATGGGCTGCGAAATCAAATCAGGAAGTTGCTGCTTCAGATTCAGAAGCAAGAAATTGTTATGGCCAAGGACCGCTGTGAGATGCTTAATGTCTAGTTTAATGTAAACTACTTGCAATATTAGAACCTTTTAAATAAGGATCAGTATGACACTGTTGTTAAATGGTCAATTTGCTTTATTAAAGAGGTCTCTAAATGTCCTAAAGTCAGAGTATGAAACTGATATGAGTGCAAAAGAGGGCTAGAACCGTCCATGGTCAAGGTCAGGGTCAAAATTCATGCCAGCCCAACTAGGAGGGTAGTAATGAAATTGGTCAGACTGATGCAAGCAATCATTATAGGGCTTCTTTTGATAAGGACCGTGGGTTTCCTCAGTAGAACCGTGTGTCTCTTGATCTGGACTGTAAAATGTATTGTTAGGATTGTGTCCCTCCTAGCTAGGACCATATTCCCTCTAGTCAGGACTGTGGAATAAATTTTTAGGACCGTGTCTTTTCCATCCAGGACAGACAAATAAATCATGATCATGGCTTTCCTTCAAAAGTAGTCTTATCTCTAAACATGACAAAGGTGTTCTTAACCAGGACAGTACTTGTGTCACCCATCGGTCCGAAGTCAGCAATTGGGATGGAAATGTTATTGTGGATGATCACATTGACAATACTAGCTGTGACATACATAAGAGCAGGGTTGGGCTTCAGCAAGTCTTGGGAAACAATTATTTGACTAAGTTAATCACTGGAGAGTGCCATATAATATGTCATGAATATGCTGGAACTGAAACTGATTCGCCTGAACTGAATATTGCTGGGTCAATTGTCTCCAAATCAGCTATGGTCGGTTTTTCAGGTTTAGTAGGGTCTGATTTTGCTGGGTCTAAGGTTGCAGGATATGATTTGAATTGTCTTGGAAGGGTTGGACCGGGCCTAGTAGTCTCTAAGGCAGATTTATCTGGTTTTTCTGGGTTGATGGTTTCTAAAGTAGGTTTGTCTGATCAATATGGGTCGGCTGAAGTTAGTTATGAAAGGTCTGATGGGTTGAATGGGTCAACATTGACGGATCGGTCTATAATAGTTAATTTCGAATTAGTTGTCTCCAAGAATGATCTGGTTGAACATTCTGGTATAGCGGGTATTGATAGGTCTAGTGGGTATGTTGGGCCTGAAAAGTTTTTATTAGATGATTCTAGGTTATCCATAGCCTCTAAAATTGGTTTGAATGGTCCTTGTTCAACGGGTTCAGGAGTTGTGAATTCTGAATTTGATAATCGTGGGCATGTTGCTGTTGGTTGGCTTGGTAGAAACTCATTTAATACTAGTGAGGTTGGACCTATTTCTATTGGCAACAGCCTTAATCTTGAAGAAAATTAGTTTGTGGCCATTGAGGACAGTCAAGATAGTGAAGCTTATGAGTTTTCTGAAAATGAAAGCATCGTAAGGAGTGATCAAATAATGGCTGGGCAGCAAGCTAACCATCAAGATAATGAAGTTCAGGAATCCAACCTGTATATCCATTCATGAATATATAATGACATGGAATATACGGGGCCTCAATGATCCAATTAAAAGTAAAGAGATTCGAAGGATTATTGATGAGCAAAAGCTTGATATTTTTGGTATTCTTGAAACCAAGGTAAAGGAGCGCAATGTGGATCGGATCAAATGTCTTCATATGGACAACAATTGGCAATTGTTACACAATTCTAACAAAATGACTGTCAAAATCTGGGTTGCTTGGAACAGTGTTGTGGCTGATGTCAAGATGATTTACTCTTCTGATCAGGTTATTATGGTTGAAGTCAAAGGCAAGGTCGATGACAATCTGTTTCGGCTGGCTATTGTTTATGGATGCAACTCGGGGTCGGCTAAGAGGATATTGTGGAGTTGTTTGAAAGCTAAGATTGATGATGGGGACCCTTGGGCTATTTTAGATACTTCAATGTTACTAAATTTGAGAATGAGAGGAGTTCTGAATCTGATATAACTCAAGACATGATTGACTTTAATGAGTGTATTCGTGACATTGGGTGTATTGAACCGACTAACTCTAACAACCTGTTTACTTGGTCTTCAATAAGGGGTGATGAGAAAATCACAAGGATTAGAATTGACAGGTGTCTTATTAATTCGACTTGGGCTGCTAAGTACCCTAAAAGCCATGTTCATATTCTTAACCCGAGAATTTCTGATCATTGTCCGCTTAAGCTATATTGGGAGAAGGGAAAGAATGTGAAACGCCCGTTTAAATTCTTCAATTTTTGGATGGAAAATGATAAGTTTAAGGACATTCTCAAGGAGATCTGGAACACTCATGTGGACGGCTCCAAGATGTTTCGGGTGTCGGAGAAATTGAGGCTTCTTTTAAATCAGCTTATTAAGCTTGACCGTAGAAAATTCAGTAATATATCTAAAAGGGTCATGGCTACGAGAGTTGATCTTGAGAAGGTTCAATCCCGATTTCTTCTTGATGACATTGATGATCTTCTACGAGAGGAGGAAAAATCTGCCCTTACCACGTTTAGAGAGCTTAGTTCAATGGAGGAAACTGGATTTGTCTTTGGGACAAGAACACGACTTTCTTCTACCAGAAATGTTCATCTAGGAATCTTCGAAACCACGTCCAAAGACTTAAGAAGGATAATGGGGATTTTGCGCATGGACATGATCAAATTTAGGACTTGGCTGTCCAATTATATCGTGGTCTTATGGGTACTAAAACCGGGCAGCACCTCAATCATCTTAATACACTATATCAGATTGTTGACAAGAGAATTACAGTTGAAGATAGTCAGGATTTGTTAGGGTTGTTTCGAGAGATGAGGTTAGAAAGGCTTTGGCTAGTATCAACGACAACAAGAGCTTCGGGCCTGACGGTTTCAATGCAGAGTTCTTTAAGGCCAATTGGGATATTGTGGGTAATGACATTATAGAGAGGGTGCTTGAATTCTTTGGTAATAGGAAAATGTTAACTCAATGGAATGTCACTATGCTTAATCTTATTCCCAAAAATTTCGTGCCGGAAAAAATACAAGATTATCGTGTAATTTCTTGTTGTAATGTTGTGTATAAAATCATTTCTAAAATTCTCTCTAAGCGTTTTCAAAGAGTTATCACTAAGAGAGTGAGTCTAGGACAATCTACTTTCATACCCGGTATGTCTATATCGCATAACATCCTTCTAATGCAGAATCTTCTTAAGGGTTATGGGAGAAGGAAAATTTCACCTTGGGTTGCGTTTAAAATCGACATTCGTAAGGCGTTCGATTCTGTTAAATGGGGAACTATACATAATTTTCTTGTCGTTGCTGGTTTTCCTAGAATTTATATTAAATAGATTATGCAATGCGTCTCTACCTCCCGTTTTGTTGTTTGTGTCAATGGCGTTCACGAGGGCTATTTCAAGGGCGAAAATGGTGTGAGGTAGGATGATCCTCTTTCTTCTTATCTCTTCGTGTTAATCATGGAGGTCTTTGAGAGTGTCTTAACAACATTCCGAAAGAATCGGCATTAATCTTTCCACCCTTTCTACGAGGAGGAGAAGATCACTCATATCTGTTTTACAGACGATTTGTTCTTACTTGTTCATGCCGATGTTGAAACCATTAAAACTATAAAAGATGCTCTTAACTTCTTTTCTGATGTTACCGGTTTATCAATTAATGTAGATAAAAGTTCAGCGTTCTACAGTGGTGTTGATGACGAGACAAAGGCAAAGATACAAGACATCTTGGGCATCCTCGAGGGTTCGTTTCCGGTCCGATATTTGGGGATTCCGCTCACGGCAAGGCAGATTCATGTAGTACATTGTAGGCCACTTATTGAGAAAGTCAAAAACGTGATTATGGGTTGGGAAGCCAAGAAGTTATCTTATGCGGGAAGGATTGAGTTAGTGGACAGTGTTGCAATAGGGTTTATCGGGTATTGGTCTCAACAAATTGTTTTTCGTAAGAAGGTGATGCGATAGATTTATACATTATTATGTGACTTTATTTGGGGCAGCCATGGCCATGGGGAGAAGAAAGTCAAGTGGACTGACGTGTGTAAGCCTAAGGACGAAGGTGGTGTGGGATTGAAGAATTGTGTCGAATGGAATTGTGCTGTTACTTATAAGCATTTACGGGCCTTAAAATCTAAGCAGGATTCCTTATGGGTTAAATGGGTGCACTCCCGGTTTATGAAACATGAATTGAGTATATGAACGTGCAAAATTACCGACGACATGGCTTGGTGTTTGAAGAAGATATTGAAGCTCAAAAATAGAAATTGTTCGATCTTTGACATCCAAATTGGTGATGGACATGGCACTCTTTTTTGGCATGATCCATGGTTCAAAAGTAAACCATTGATTAGTAGAGATGAATTCTGAGGCCTAAGGATCAGGAGGGATTGTGCGGCTGCCATGGTTCACGACATTCATAGCGGGCTTTGGGGTTCGAATATTATTCGGGTTTTGGAAGGCAAAAGAGTTATTGACCAATTGAGCGGTCTTAATCTTTGTAATATGGCTGATGTGCACTTTTGGAAAGAAGAAGAGAATGGAAAATCAAGTCTAGTGCGATTTGGAGTGTTATTTGGGAGATAGGTCAATTAGTGGGTTGGGCTTCACTTGTATGCTCCTCTAGAGTTATCCCGAGATACCGGTTTATACTTTGGCTTGTCTTACAGAGAAGGTTTAATACTTATGATCGTATTCTTGTTTACATGGATATCCCGGATCCTAGCTGTGTGCTTTGTAGTGGGTCCTTGGAATCTATTGATCATCTGTTTGGAGGCTTCCCATTTGCTAAATCCATTTGGAAATTATTCTCCTCGGCTATGGGTATTGGGAGTTTGTCGGAGTCTTGGGATGAGATCATAGTTGCTGCCCGCACCTTTGCTAAAGGCAATAAATTTCGTGCCAATGTTTTTAAATGCAGATTTGCAACCATCATTTATCACTTGTGGGCCGAGAGAAATGCTAGAGTCTTTGGTAGAGTTCGTCGAAAAGTTGATCATGTGTGGAGCGATATTGTATTTGATTACGGTGAGGTAATTAGAACGTGGAGGCGGGTTCCGGCGAGCGAGAATGGGCCATTTGTCGCGAATGGAAAGTCAACTATTATGAAGTCATATCTTTTAAATGTTTTAAGGCTAGTTAATTTTTTATGTTTGTTTGTAAGTCATGTTTGTTACTTTGCTTGAATTGTTTGAATGTTATTTCTTGAATTTTACTATAACTTTCTAGGTTTGTTAGAAAGTTAGAGGAAACATTGTTAGTTTTTTTTCCTGTTTGGGATTTTAATGAAATGACACTAAGTCGTTTTCCAAATTAAAAAAACATATTACAATAATGTGAATATACTGTTTCCACTCAAAAGACTATCACATACAAGAATAACACTTCATGGCTCTAAAACTTAGTGGAACAACCTGACAGTCCAATTTTGTATAAAAAGTCATGTTATCTGATACCACATTTTCTAGACCAAGTTTAGCTGTCATGTACTTTATATATAGTAATACAAAATGCCACAGTCCCCACTTGTATTTGCTTTTGGTACTTCTGGGTGTGGGTTTCTATAAAATTTTAAAGTGTCCTTAGTGATCTTAGGATACTTGGAAATTTCGACTTCAGACATTCCTTTATGAAGAAAGTACATAATCATTTCACACATGAGTTTCAAGAATTCTACAAATTTGTCGTCCTTAAAAATTGACTAATCACAATCATAAACGTAAATTCTCCATTCTCTAAGTTGCACCACACACAATTCTCAGTGCAAAATATTGCGGTTGAGGGGCACGTAAATGTCATCAAACGTGCTCATCATCAGCATATGTCTTTCCTCCGAACCCCAATTGTACTAAAAAAAGGATTTATCAAAAATAAATACTTTTGGATCAACAACAAATTTATAATAGTGTGATAAAAACAAAGTGGTAAGACGACAATCGACGATTGTAAAATCATTCGTATACGTCTTAGGGTACGTGGTTGCTCTTTTTCTTAGAAGATAACATCCGACATTGATCTCCTGCACAATATGTGTGAATTATACAATAAACATGATTCCATAATACGCATGAATTATACAAAATGCGTGAATTGTACTCTAAATAAAGAATACCTCATTAGTGAGCCACATAGCTTTCCTCAACATTGTATCAAAAAATCTATAACCTGCAGTGCCAGTAGAGAGCTTTAACATTTTACATTTACTTTTTTTCTCAACTCTTTCATCAACTCTACCAGCTGTTCCGGATCAAATTTCACCAAATGATCGACCTTGATTGGATGTTTAACCCTCATTTTTTTTTCTAGAAGGGTCGGTGTAGGGAGTAAGTAGTAACCTCAACATCTTACTCTTATATTGGACCTTGATTGGATCATTCACTTCCATCACATCCTCCTCCACATTCTGCATGTCCTTCTTCTTCACATTGTCTTTGTTGGGATCAAGATCGACGATGGAGACTAGGGTCTCACAAAGTTGGACGCTTATACACACTTCATTCGATATGAACTCTGTTAGAAGTTAATATCTGGTTTCTATTCTTCAAAAGTCGTCACAAACTCTTGAACCGAGTTCAAGTGCGGACATGTTTGTTTCGACTTGAAGAAACACAACGAGATTAGAGTAATGAAATAGGAAAGAACACACAACACAAAGAATGTTTATGGTTGTTTGGACCTAAAGCTCCTACGTCACCCCTTCTTCTCAAACTTGAGAAGGATATCCACTAGAAGATTTGATTGAATACAACACTTGTACACAACTCAGTCGAATAACCAGAACATAGTTACTACCTGTTTTCGAACTTCTAACACACACGCTCTTGTTGAAATAAACAAATTCTGTCAACTTACAATGCTAACACACTCACACATATTAGGTATAATTGTAACAAATTTAGAATTCTAACACTCTTAAAGGATTATGAAACTTTGAGATCTTAAGAGAGTTGATAGCTTAATAGTTCACAAGAGGATTGTTCAGAAGCCTGTATGAAGCAAGTTCTCCTCTGTCTTCTTAAATAGGCAAATGTGAACGAACATATTTTTGCTGCTCAACAGACATATTTTGCTGCATAAGACATCAGTCTTGATCTTGATTAGTTGAGGTCAAGAATAGTACTTTAGATGTAATATTCTTTGATCTTGTATGTACTTAGATGATAATAAGTCAAATTATCATTAATGGGATTATGATTTACGAGGAGCGTAAATCTTAGAAGTTTGAATTGCCTTTGATTCTTTTAGAAGAGTTCTGTTACTGCCAAAAGGTCTTCATCAGTCTTTGCACCAAAATAGAAACAATTGCTGGAGAAGCCCAAAGCTAACTTCTGATAAAGCCAGAAGCGTTCCAATGTATCACCAAACTAGAAAATTACCAGAGCGCTTCATTTTGATATAAAACCAATCTGAGAAAAGACCGACTTCGTTTTAAAATAAAACCGAAATGCAAACTATCGGCTCTACGTTTGCAAAATACCGATCTTTGATAAAACTAACTACGCTTTCAAAAATATTGAACTTGTAAAAACTGATTACCGCTTTGAAAAATACTGATCTTGATAAAAATCGATTACGCCTTTGAAAAATACCGATCTTGATTAAACCGATTACGCCTTTGAAAAATACCGATCTTAATAAAAACCGATTACGCCTTTGAAAAATACCGATCTTGATAAAAACCGATTACGCCTTTGAAAAATACCGATCATGATAAAAACGATTACGCCTTTGAAAAATACCGATCTTGATAAAAACCAATTGCGCTTATGAAAAATACCGATCTTGAATAAAACCAGTTACGCCTTTGAAAAATACCGATCTTGATAAAAATCGATTACGCCTTTAAAAAATACTGATCTTGATAAAAATTGATTTGTTCAAAAGGCCGATCCTGCACATGATTAAATTGATATAATTAATTAATACTACTACTTAATTAACTATTTTTACTTAACAATTTCTCCATTTTTGATTATTTAAAATAAATATTCAAAACCTGGTAGTTTTATAATCGTTGGCTAATTATCCTAAGTTAATTAGCTAATTTGATCTTACAATTTCTCCCTCTTTTATTATTTAAAATATTCAAAATCAGTGATTTATTTCTTATCAATTTCTCCATTTTTGACTGTTTTATCCTAAAACTATCAAAACCAGTTAACTTGATAAAAATGTTTTAATCATGCGTTTAAACTTCATTTTGACCTTTCCTGTGTGATAACCGATACAATTGATATAGTTAGTGAAAAGAAAAACCAAATGTTCAACAAAAACATTCAAATGAGTTCTAAATTAAAAGACATAAATGAGGAAATATATTAAAATAAAGGTTTAGCGTCTCCCTCTTGAGGTTCTCTTGATGATATCCTTCTTTAGTCCGACCATAAAGGGTTCATTGGATTGATCCTTGGTGTTACTCCCACGACCCCTTCCTGTTGGTGGATCAAATATATCGTCAATGTTAATCCCATCACCTCGACGTAGCCTTCGATTGGACCGAGCATTGCGTGGAATGTTAGGTTGAGACCGAGAGTTCACAAGTTGGTTCGACATTTGGGATAAAGTCATCTGATCTTCCTCAGCCTTAGTTCGTTTAACAGCCTCAGCTGCTGCATTTTCGTCATCTTGGAATCGTTGAGCTACTGCCTCTTGTTCTCTTAATCTTTCACATCGGTAGCATTATGAGACTTGGCCATTTCTAATATTTGAGAAGTAAGAACCTCAACAACCGATTTAGTTTCATTTTGGAGATTAAAAGATTTGCTGAAGAAAGGTTCAAACTTCTTGAGATCTTTTCGCATCTCTTTTCTATGCTTTTCTAATCCTTGGTTGTGAGCGTTAGAAGATGAAGCTTGTAAGGTCTCCATTCGTTCTAATCGAGATTCAAAGGATTGAAAAATGTCTTGCAATGGAGCTATAATTTCCATGACTATCTATTTGACTATCTACTTCCTCGAATGTGGATTGATAGGTGCCAATTTGAACATCATTGATAGGAACATCGCAACAGGTGCTAACCTCCATTGACATTTCAGGTTCTTCTGGAATATCATGTTGACCGCCCGATCTTTCACTATGTTTATCCCTTGTCTCATGAGTACGATTAGAGATTCCTTTGGGATTTGAACTTCAATCTCTTCTTCAATGACTGGTTGTTCTGGAGAAAGAAATTCATCACCGGTCGATTCAGGATTCTTGACTTGATGCGAGGATGCAGGAGCCTTATCAGTTGTGGATGATGGGATTGAATGGGCTTTATCCCGCCCAAATTTGATCTCAATACCTTCAAATGAAGACCGGAGGAGACCTGAATTAGTTACATCGTTAGATTTAGGTTCCATATGTTTATGAATTCGCTCCCAATCCTTCCTTGATATACCACCGTACTTTTCTTTGACACAAGGTCCTCGTACTTCATAGCCATCAAACAATTCTCGTTCTTCTGAACCTGTCCATATCCGCTTTGATGTCTGAGCCTCTTCAACTGGCATTTTCTCGGTTCTGATAGATTGAATTTCTCCTTGAGGGGGAGGCATCTCTTCAATGAAATCCAAAGGCTAATTCTCGTTATCATGGTTTAAGTCGGTTCGATGAGAAGGAATTCTCGATTTTTCCGAGTTAGAACATTCACCACCATCCACATATTTGAGGGTAGTGGATATGTATCTTTCTAGGAGGCCATTAAGGTGATTAATTACCTCTACATTAGTTTTGGATGTGTTAGAGGTAGGATTAAAGTTCATCTGGCATGCTTTGAGGGTAGGAAAAATTGTGCGGCCCCTTGCATAAGCTTCCACGAATTCACTTCTTCTGAGGGCTACGACGAAAGACCTTGTTTTAGTGATGGATAAGATTGACTCCTCCAATTTTAAAAGTTTTGACCATTTCTCATTTTTTGCTAAATTAGGGAACACCACACTGAAATTCGTTTCCAATCTGAGGTTCGCCCAAAACTGAAGGCATCGATTTTTATCATAGCCTCAACTTCAACCTGTTCAAGAATTAGCTGAATGGATGTTTGTGCCTCTAGGGTAACATTTAAGAGGAGAATCAGGAGTAGGAGGAGCGACACCTTTTCTTGTCTCGGCGACATCCGCTTGTTCAAGTTCTGGAACCGGTTCTCTGATCTCAAGTTTCCTTGATGTTCTCATTGCATAAAATGAGGAAAATGATTCAACTAGATCCCTTCTTATGGCATGTTCATTTGGAGGATGAGTAGTATGCAAAATTCCTTATGGAAATTTGGAATAGGAATGGATCCCTCATTAGCGGCTACTGTAGTCGTCTAAACATTAGTAGTTGAGGAAGCCATTAGCGGAGTTGAAATATCCTTCTATAGCTTGATCAAGATCGGTTTGACCATTGGTAGCAATTTCGGGCTGGTCGGTTTTTAGAGGATCGAACTGACCAATTTTTTCAACTTCGGACCAATCAATTTGCAATTCTTCTAACCGCTCGGTTTAGGCACCTTTAATTGGCCGGTTGGTTTGCAGTAGTTCTAAATGCTCAGTTTCAATAGCATTTGACTAATTATTCACAACGGGATCAACAGTCTTTGGTGTAGAAGCATTAACTATCGATTGAACCTCTAAAGCGGCAGGCTCAATCGCAGTAGGAGGAGTTGTACTTTCTACAAGTACAGGTTATGCATTAAATAGAGGGGGAGTTAGGATATTTACCTTAGATTGAGTTCTCTTTCGAGATGACGTGATTTCACTGGTCTCTCTAGGTCCAGTTCTTGCAACGCTGTTTGTGCTTACAGTGGATTCAACTATGGATTTGAGTCTTTTTGAAGACGCGGCACATGTGGACATGTTTATCCATTTTGAGCCGCCCATAGACCTTTACTGCTAGACTGTTGTCTAGAGGCGTCGAAGGTAGACTCTTTGGCCTTTTTTTACCCCTAGTAATGTATTTACCAACAGTTGCAGCTAACATTATTTTATTAGGGTTTACCAGAATACATGGACCGATCGGGATGTATAAGTGCTTCAGAATCTCTTCTATTTGGACTGAGAACCCCAAACTTCTCTTTGTGTGTGGAGACATCATTTCACTCAGAGTGTTGAATAGGACGAATACCCATTTGATGCTATCGCCCCTGATTATCGCACTCATCATATCAAACTTAAATTGAGTGATTGTGTCAAAATTTCCGCCTCTTCCTTGCAGCGCCTTAGCTGCGATATCGCACAGAACACAGTACTCGTACTTCAAGTCCTTCTTCTTTCCTCTAAATATTACTAGAACATTGCTATCATAAAATGAGGATTACATATGGGATGTCGCATCGGGAGACATTATTTCTTCAGAAAATTTCTTCCCGGTTCTTGAAAGCTTAAGAACTTTAGTGAATAGTTCTTACACGATCATGAACTCTATGCTATTTAACATGGAAGTTATGGAATCGCCGATGACTTTTGCAGATGCGAAAAATTCCTGTATTGCTAGACCGTAACAAGTATTTGGGCCGCTCAAGAACGGTCTGAGATCGGAAAGTTCAATACATTGCAAAACACGCACCATCTCCAACATTTTTCCTTGGTTCTTTCATTTCCATCATGAATCTGAATCACTACTTCCCATGTTTCCTTTTCTATTTTGCGATCTCTGAACTTGCAATACGTATTTCTGTCCAAACCGTTGGAGATGCGGTTTCTGGCATGATTATCCAGATTATTTCTTCTCATATCTTCAGTTGTCCAATCCTTTCTGTCTTTATCAATTATTATCGGTCCTTCGGTTATGATGAACTGCATCTCGTCATCCATAGTGATTAAATGCAAGTGCATGCGTGCCTTCCAGTTGGCAAAGTCGTCACTTTCTAGCATTGGGGGCCTATCGAAAAACATGTTTGCTTGAGTATTGAAACTAACTGCTCTGATACCAATTGTTAGGATCTAGGTCGCGGCTGGCGGACCGGGGTCTGACCGGTCAGCGCGTCTTTCACTCAAAGGGTGGTGATTAATCCGGTTAGAGATTAATACCGGGGTTTCAATACTACACAAACTGTCATAAACCCTTGAACAGAGTTCAAGCGCGGAAGTGGTTTGTTTCAGGTTGAAGCAACACACACACGAGATAGGCAGAACCAGATTTGAATAAGATAGATTTGGAATTTACTGGGTCGGTTTTGGGATTCAGTAAGTCGATTTAAGTGATGTTGAATCGGTTGGAGCGGTATTAGTAGGTTAGTGTAGATCGGTTAGAATGTAAAGCTGGCGGAAAGTAAATAACAAGACAGGTTTTTATGGATGTTCGGAGATGAAACTCCTACGTCACCCCTTCCTCTCGAAACCGCGAGAAGGATATTCACTAAGGAATACACACACAATCCAATCGAGACTTATTTCCTGCTCGATAACACTTGTACAATTTTAACCGAAATTGTAAATACACTTCAAAGAAGCGTTTTAGCTTTCTAGAGATAGAACACAATTTTTGACTTAGGCTGTAGAAAACTTTCAGAACTTGTAACCGCATTTATTCCTCTTCAGCTCCTTCTTTTATAGGTGAAATGCGCCAACGGTCACATTTAATTTCTTTGACTCTGATTGGTTGAGCAGAGGTTCAGTGATTCAGACCTGGCGGTCTAGTCTTCAGACCTGGCGGTCTAGTCTTCCAGTGTGTAGGTCAAACCGACTAGGTTTGTCTTTTACTTAATATGGCAACTGTCGGTTGGACAGTTGCCTGTACCTAGAAGACTACCTTTATGATTTATCCTGGAGTGGAAAGATCTTATAGGACGATCTTCTGCAGCCTGCAGACTTTCCTCAGACTTGTATGAATATGGCAATACTATGTCTGTTCCTACGGTATCATTCTCAACAGATACCCGAAGTGTCTTTTTATACTAGTCGGTTGTTTATGTTAACCGGATGACTTCCGATTTTTCCATAGCTTCTGATTAACCGACTGTTCAATGATTCTGGCCTTCTAATTTGACCAATCTTGTCTTTCTTGTTTGGTCAGGTTTTTGGTCGGTTTGATTGCTTGACCGGTTGAGTTTCTTAACCGGTTGAGTTTCTTAACCGGTTGAGTTCCTTAACCGGTTGAGTAATTTGACCGGTTGAATTCTTTGTCTATTCCTGCACAAGAGATTTGTTTTAGTTAAGTTTTGTTTAACCGATCTAATTTAATCTAACATAAGGCATCATTTTATCCGAGAACACGTCAATCAGAAGCAGATTCGTCTTGAATATGTTCCCATAGATCAACAAACGACAAACATCTTCATGAAGCCTTTGCCCGAAGCTAAGTTCTCTCATTTTAGAAACATTTTAGGTCTTGTTGATCTTGATTGATGTGATTACGTGTATAAATTGAGGGGGAACGTATTGTTCAAAACGTAACTAAACAGACATTAAAATAGAGGTCTTAATACGTACGTCTACTCTAGTAGTTTAATCTTCCTTTGGAATATTTGTCTTGGTTAGTTAACCTGTATGGTTAGATGCATACGTCTAATAGACGTTAGACGTTTTTACGTCATGAGCAAGAGGATGCTCACGTCTAACTAGACACACGTGTTGCACGTGTTGTTCTTGCATAATTAGACGTATACGTCTAATAGACGGATTTCCAAATAGAAGTTGAAAATGTGAAAAGGAGAATAAACGTCTAACTACTCGTGTAATTGGACTTTTCATCTTCTGGCTATTTGGACAACTTAGTTTTGATTATGTATCTGCTCATGTACTTATTCCCGCCAAAAATCAAATCAGTCATTCCTCAAAAGGATTGAAGACACGTGTCTCTCAATACATAAACAATGACTAATATTTCTAATAACTTTAGTTTGTACGTTTAGTATTAACTGTGCATTGTCATGATTAGTATTAAATGATGCGTCCGCTGGGAACAAATTTCTGGATTTTTGATGGTAGATATGATCATTGCATATTAACTACACTATAGGTTTTTAATATTTAATGAGTAATATTACTCAAATGGTTGAGTACTTCAAAGTCTGTGTCTCTCTCTCTAAAATTTGAATCGTCTAGTTCTTGTTCACCTAGTCGAAATGTCATCCTTCTTCCCAAAATCTCTTCAAGTGGATTTTAGATCGGCATCCACATTGAAATCCTCTGGAATGTTTAAAATGTTTGAGTCATTAAAAGCCTCCGGGCTACGAAAGTTCCTCACCCCTCATCCTATCTATCACGAACAGTTGATTCGTGAGTTCCTTGAATCGACAAATTTTTATTAAGACAAGTATATTGCTGGGATCGTTATGGGCAGGATGATCTGCTTTACCGAAAGTTCATTCAGTATGTTCTTCCAACTTCCCACTATAGGTATTCATGAGTTTTCACCCTCTCAATCTGAAATCATGTTTATAATGATGAAAGTCTTCTCTGATTCTCCCCTTATGGATATTCACGGTAAGAAAAGCCTTCTGAAAGATGAGTTTTCTCTTCTAAGCGAAATCATTTCCAAATATATTCTCGACAAAGAGTCCTCCTACAAGTATTGTACGAAGGTTTTTGAGATAATGGTGGCTATCACTAGGAGCGTACATGTCAACTGGACTAGTTTTCTCTTCGGAAATCTGGTCAGAATGATTTGCGCTCGGAAGAGAATCTTTGGCTTTGACGGTCCTCTTGGCGCCTTTCTTTGCTTCCTTCTCGATGAACCCGGTAAAGGTTATCACCTTTCTTCTAAAACTCTGAACAACCAGAAGGTTATTGAATATGTTCTTAGGGTGAAGAGGCTCAAGTCTGAGAAAAGGAAAAGAGATGTTTACAACCATCCTCTAACCGCAGTCTTAGAGACTTCCTAGGTTGAAGACTATCCTTTCCAGAAAAATGATTAAGAAGAAGAAGAAGATTAGAATAAAATTTATTTTCATTTAAGATGAAGTTTTTGAAAGATTTTTGATGTTGTTGTGTTTTGAACTTATTTCGGTCACTTTTGGAACAATGTTTTGTGTGTTTCTCCTGAAAACACTCATATTTATGTGCTTATGAATTTTATATTCTGAATAATGTGTGTTTGAACAGGGGTTTGTTTACATCTATATGATGGATACGCTAATTTGTTGCCTATGTACGATTTCAATCTCATCATCAAAAAGGGGGAAATTGTTGTGTCAAATTATTTTGACTAAGGGATGAAATAGTTTGACTATTGAAATTTTGATGATGAAATGATGAATGGATTATATATGCATCTAATTGTTTTTGATGCAGGTGTATCAAAATCAGATATCATTAGACTTGGTTCTAATGAGGTTCATTAGACCGTTTTGGTATTAGATGCATGGTGTTAGACGTGCAGTCTAACTAGCGAAGTTAGACGTGTAGTCTAACTAAGCGGTGTTAGACGTGCAGTCTAACTAGAGAAATTAGACGTGTAGTCTAACTCGTGGAGTTAGACGTGCAGTCTAATAGACTCGGAATTAGACGTGCAGTCTAACTCGTGGAGTTAGACGTGCAGTCTAATAGACTCGTAATTAGACGTGCAGTCTAACTCGTGGAGTTAGACGTGCAGTCTAACTCGTGGAGTTAGACGTGCAGTCTAACTCGTGGAGTTAGACGTGCAGTCTAATGGAACCGTAATTAGACGTGCATTCTAACTCATGGAATTTGACGTGCAGTCTAATGAATAGTGAAAGTTAGACATGTAGTCTAACTCCTTTAGACTAGTCTGAAGTAGAACCGTAATTAGACGTGTAGTCTAACTCGTGGAGTTAAACGTGCAGTCTAATGTAAATAGAAAGTTAGACGTGCCGTCTAACTAGTGAAAGTTAGACGTGCAGTCTAACTCCTTCAGATTAGTCTGAAGTGATTGTAATTAGACGTAAGTCTAATCCTATTAGACCGGGTGGTCTAATGGATTATGTTATTATACGGGGACGTTTGATTTCATTAGAAGAGGTCGTCTAATTGAAATACGTCTAATGCCTTGCTTAAGCAGTTGCTTGAAGCTAGCTCCCGCCTACCCACGTGCTATAGTTGTATGCTACTCCTACTCCACTTTCTAGTGAAGATCAGTACGACAGCAAGATGTAACCAATCAACCAATGACACTTAAGCGAATATCCTTCCACTACTTGTTTTGCAGGTAAATCTATGAAGAATATTCGGTGCACTACCTGTTGTGTACAGCCACGATCCTTTTATTCAGAGTATGATGTGTACTATGGAGGCGTTCCAATGGAAGAGTGCCATATATCATTATGAAGATTTGACCGTTGGTACCTATCCATATTTAAAGATTCTTAAGGACAACGGACGAACTGCCGGATTTGCAGAGAGAGAATTCAATCGATCATTTTGATATCTAGATTACTGAAACTGTTAGCTGCTTTCTTGCTTTACTGTGTGTTAATCAAGAGAGAGTTTGAATCAAAGAATTGTATTTATTGAGTGATATTCTTTATCATATTGTAAGTTGAACAGAGTCTGTTCTGTTCAACAGTGAGCTATTCGTGCAAACTGTATTTGATTCAAAGTATATAATAGTGAATCCTTCTGGTGGTTGGAAGAAGGGGTGACGTAGGAGAGTTTGCTCCGAACATCCATAAACAAACTGTTGTGTTTTCCATTTCTGTCATCTTCTCATTCTTGATCATAAGCTTCAAACCTTAGTAAACATTTCCACACTTAATTATATTTCAAATGTTTATAAGGGTTTGCGTAGAAGAGAAAGTGAATCAAATCCCTAACAAGATTTCTTTCAAACCGTCTTTCATAAGCCTTCATCAATCGCTAGACCTCCGTCTCTATTGATAAATCCGATCCTATCACTATGCCACTGTGACTTATCGGTTGGCTCCACATATTTTATTTCCCTTTTTGTTATTGACTCATTTGCGTCGTTACTTCCTTGAATGTTGGTTAAGGTACCCTTGACATAAGTTATGAACGAAAGTTTGTCTTTCTTGGGTTTCAACTCTTTGCATGACTTGTTTGGGTTGTTGTTGTTGTATCCTAGCCCAAACTTGCAGTTGGTTGGCCTTTAATGAGTTGTCATCTGATTGACTGCATCCCCAGACTTAGTCCATGCAACAATCACGTAGTTAGTTCTCTCGTTTTCCTTTGTCAACAGCTAAACTGTCTCCTTGAGCTTTTCGTTCTTAGACGATAGTTTATCTGTTTCCCGGATTATGTTGTCTGTTTGAGTTAAGGCAAGGACAGATAGTTTCTTGTACTCAATGACCATGTCATTGAGTGCAGTGACTAAATCGTCTCGAGTGAACTCTTTAAAAGCAAAGTCAAATACCTCTTCATTGTTGGCCATGAAGCACCTAACTTTTTCATCATTACTATCCGAATAACTTTGAGCCCATTTGCTTTTGCTCTCTCCTCTACCACCATTGCTTTCTAATCTTTATTTTGCTTGGATATTTGATGATCCTCCTTGGATTTCTGATTGGTTGGTTTCTTGTCGTCTCTACTTGGCTTCATACATTCTAACTTGTAGTGACCTAAAGTATCACAATTAAAACAACGAATGTTAGTCTTGTAATCATAAGATTAGTTGTTGTTGTTGTGGTAGGATGAGTTGGATTTCTTAATGAATCTGCCAAACTTCTTCACGAGTAAGGCCATTTCATCTTTGTTGAATTACTCAACTGACTTGATAGGCTCAGAAACTACTGGCTCCACAGATGACACCAATGCCCTGGTTACGTTTGAGGATGATGGTTCATCTTCATTTCTTGACTTCATCTTGAATTCATAGGCTTTCAAGTCATCGAACAAATCATGCAACGACATCTTGTGAAGATTTCTAGACTCCCTCATCACCATTGTCTTGACCTCCCAAACACTGGGAAGAGCCCTCATTACTTTGACTATGATCTCCTTATTCCCATAGTCCTTTCCCAAGATGGTAAGCTCATTCACGATGTTGGTAAATCGTTCGTTAAATTCATTCATCGTTTCTCCAGGGCGCATCTTGATGTTGTCAAACTTCTGAGTGGCTACCATGATTTTGTTCTATTTGGTTTGTTCATTGCCTTCAATTAGTTGGATGATCTTTTATCATACTTCCTTGTCAGTGGTACATGTTCGGATCTTTCCAAAAGTGTTCTTATCTAGAGTACCATATATAGCGTTTCTGGCCAAGTTGTCGAGATTGATCTTCTTTCTATCATCATTAGTTTAATCACATCTTTCCTTTTCAATCTTGAAAGGGCCGTTAATAACAACATACCACATGTCATCATCTAGCGAAGCCAGATACACGTTCATACATAGCTTCCAGTCAACAAAATATTCACTTTTTAACATTGGAGGCTTGGTGAAAGAAGTCATGATGATATTTGTGTGTTTGAGAATAGAAACTAGCTTCTCTGATACCACTTGTTGGGATCGGGATCGACGATGGAGACTAGGGTCTAACAAAGTTGAACGTTTACACACACTTCGTTCGATATTAACTCTGTTAAAAGTTAATATTTGGTTTATATTCTTCACAAGTCGTCAAAAACTCTTGAACCGTGTTCAAGTGCAGAAATGTTTGTTTCGACTGAAGCAACATAACGAGATTAGAGTAATGCAATAGGAAAGAAAACACGACACAAAGAATGTTTATGGATGTTTAGAAATAAAGATTCTACGTCACCCCTTCTTTTCAACCTTGAGAAGGATATTCACTAGATGATTTGATTGAATACAACACTTGTACACAACCTAGTCGAACAACCAGGACTTAGTTACTACATGTTTTCGATCTCCTAGCACACATGCTCTTGTTGAACAGAAACAAAATTTGTCAACTTACAATGCTAACAAACTCACACAGAATAGGTAGAATTATAATATAAATTTAGAACTCTAACACTCTTGAAGGCTTATAAACTTTGAGATCTTAAGAGAGTTGATGGCTTAATAGTTCGCAAGAGGATTTTTTAGAAGCCGGTATGAAGTAAGTTGTCCTCTATCTTCTTAAATAGGTAAATGTCAACGGACATGTTTTTGCTGCTCAAAGGACATATTTTGCTTCATAAGACATCAGTCTTGATCTTAATTGGTTGAAGTCCAGAATAGTACTTTAAATGTGATATTCTTTGATATTGTCTGTACTTCGATGATAATAAGCCAAATTGTCATTAATGAGACTATGATTTATGAGGAGCGTAAATATTAGAAGTTTGACTTGTCTTTGATTCTTTTAGTAGAGTTGTACTTAGTTGTGATTCTTTGATCCTCCTCCATCTTCTGTTTGTGCACCTTCTCCAAAATTTTCTTGTCAACCTTCCTTTTTTCCAATTCTTCTTGTCAACCTTTTTCTTCTCCAAATTCTCCACAAACACATCATCCTCCACCTTCTGCTTGTCTTCCTTCTTCTCCACTTTCTTCTTTTGCACCACCACATACACCTTCTCATTTACCACATCTTCCTTGTCTTTATCATTCACCTTCTCCACATCATTAATCTCATCCTTAATTTATACAAAATTCTTAATTTATACAAAATGCTTGAATTATACCTCATTCTTCAGCACCACAACATCATCATTTCCTTTATCATTCAACTTATCCCCTTTATACAAAATGTTTGGCAACTAAGTTTTTTGAAGAATTAATTGGGTTATTTTAGTTCCATCTTAATTTTGTTAAGTTAACTTGGTCTGGATTTAGTTACTCTATTTTATTTTCCCCTTTTGAATTGAAAGACTTGAAGGTTGTATTATTATTATTATCTTTATATTTTGAGATTGATTAAAAAAATATAGCTCTAGAGGCGGTATCTCAAGAGGTGGAGTTACTAGAGGAACCTGATCGAAATCCAAACGCAAAGCTTATGAAGAGATCGGAACAGGTTGCAAACCAGCAAAGAAAGGTCCAGGTCGTGAAGGCGACATAGGTGGTGGAAGTGGAGGCAGCTGAGGCACTATCACTCGATTTCACGACCTCCAAACGGGCAACCCTCTTCTAGGAGAAGAAGCTGATCCAAACGTAAAAAGGGAAGGACCATTAATCTTTTTCTTTTCTTTTCATATTTTAAAAACTCATGTTGGAATACTTTTGTGAATCACTTTGATTTCTATCGTATTTGATGGGTGTTTACATTGTTTTATTAATAATTACCTGGTTTTAACATCATCAAAAGAATTTTTTGGGGGATTAAATGAACTCATCTGATTTTGACAATTTAGCTTAAATAATCAAAAGGGGGAAATTGTTGGGAAAATTTAAGTAAAAAGTTAATTAACTTAGAAGAAATTGTTTGGAAAAACTAAGTAAAGAGTTGATTAACGAAAAATACGAAATATTAAACAACTGAATTTTGATGATGTTTAAATATGAAAGAAGTTAAGCTGTCTAATTGTTTCTATGGAGGTGCATCAGACTTTGCTAACTTAGACGTGGTCTAAGCAGGCTAATTAGACGTGATGCGTAGTTAGACGTTGCGTCTAACAAATACATAGTTAGACGTTGCAGTCTAACAGATACATAGTTAGACGTTGCAGTTTAACAGATACGTAGTTAGACGGTTAACGTCTAACTCCTTTAGACAAGTCTAAAGTGATACGTAGTTAGACATTGAGGTCTAACAGATACGTAGTTAGACGTTTCAGTCTAACAGATAAGTAGTTAAACGTTGCAGTCTAACATATACGTAGTTAAACGTTGGAGTCTAACATATACATAGTTAAACATTGCAGTTTAACAGATACGTAGTTAGACGTTGCAGTCTAACAGATACGTAATTAGACGTTGACGTCTAACTCCTTCAAACAAGTCTGAAATGATACGTAGTTAGACGTTGAGGTATAACAGATACGTAGTGAGACGTTGAAGTCTAACAGATACATAGTTAGAGGTTGCAGTCTAACAGATGCATAGTTAGACGTTGCAGTCTAACAGCTACGTAGTTAGACATTGCAGTCTAATAAATACGTAGTTAGACATTGACGTCTAACTCATTCAGACAAGTCTGAAGGGATGCATAGTTAGACGTTGCAGTCTAATTCCATTAAAGTTATCGGTTTAATGGAACATGCTATTAGACGTTGACGTCTAACTCTCTTAGACTAGGCAGTCTAATGGAGCACGTTTAATGCCTCACTTTAGTAGTTGTTTGAAGTTAGCATACGTCTACCCACGATCAACTAGCTGTGTGCTACTCTACTCCACTCACTCTTGTGCAGTCTGACAAGCTATCTAATTGCATCCAATGAATGAACGCCACATGTGCAAATGTCCTTCCAACAGTTTGTCCAGTACAAGACAATATCAGAGAGGATATTCGACACACTATCAGTTCGGTACAGCCACGATCCATTTGCTTAGAGTCTGCTATACTCTTTTCCTTTGGGCGACCTTCCTATGGACGCTTGACCGTATCCTTGAAGAAAATTCGACTATTGGTGTCCTTCCACTACAAATTGATACTCAAGGACAACGACTGAAAAAATGGTTACTTTGCTTACATTACTATATTAACGAATTACTCTTGCCTTACTGATTTCTATCATCTTCCAAGTTCAAGAGAGAAAGATTCAAAAAACTGTCTAGCGGAGAGAATATTGTTCTTAATATTGTAAGTTGAATAGAGATTGTATGTTCAACATAGTGTTATCTAGTTCAGTAAACTGTATTTGATTCAAAGAAGTTAGTGAAATCCTTCCAGTTGTGGAAGAAGGGGTGACGTAGGAGGGTTTGCTGCGAACATCCATAAACAACATGTTGTGTTCTTTACTTTTCTGTCTTTCATCTTTCATTTGTTCTAGCTTCAAATCCGACGAACACTTCCACCCTTGAATATGTTTCAAGTGTTCGAAGGATTTGCGAGGAATAGAAATAGATTTTAACTTCTAACAAAGTTAAAATCGAATTATTAATCGTTAGTTGTTATCAATAGCCAGACCCCTATCTCTATTGGTTACACCGATCCTGTCACAACTTATCCACTACATACTCAATCTTCTCATTAAATTTCTGCACATCGTCAATCTTATGTGAATTGTACAAAAAATAGACAAAATGCGGGAATTGTGCATACCTCATTCTTCAGCACATCCTCCACCACATCATTCAACTTCTACACATCATCAATCTCATCCTTGAATTAAACATAATGTTTAAATTAGACAAATATGCTTTAATTATACAAAATGCTTGAATTAGACAAATACTTGAATTAGACATAATGCTTGAATTAGATAGAATGCTTGAATTAGACAAAATACATGAATTAGACAAAATGCTTGAATTAGACAAAATGCTTGAATTATACATAATGCTTGAATTAGACAAAATGCTTGAATTATACAAAATTATTGAATTATATAAAATGTGTGAATTATACATACCTCATTCTTCTCACTATTCATCACATCTTCCTCCACCATCTCATTCACCTTAACCACCACATTCTCCACATCCTCATTAAACTTCTACACATCATCAATCTTATCCTTGAATTATATATAATGTTTGAATTAGACAAAATACTTGAAGTATACAAACGCTTGAATTAGACAAAATGTATAAATTGTACATACCTCAATCTTCTCACCAATCATCACATCTTCCTCCACATTCTCCACCACATCATTTAACTTATGCACATCATCAATCTCATCCTTGAATTAGACATAATTCTTAAATTAGACAAAATGCTTGAATTGTGCAAAATGCTTGAATTAGACAAAATCCGTGAATTATACATACCTCAATCTTCTCACCATTCATCATATATTCCTCCATCATCACATTAACCTTAACCACCACATCCTCCACATTCTCTACATCCTCATTTAAGTTCTGCACATCATCAATCTCATCCTTGAAATAGACAAAATGCTTGGATTATACAAAATGCTTAAATTATACAAAATGCTTGAATTGTACATACATCATTCTTCAGCACATCCTCCATCACATCATTCAACTTCTTCACATCCTCCACCACATCATTCAATTTATGCACATCCTTCTCCACATCATTAGACTTCTGCACATCCACCACCACATCATTCAATTTCTATACATCCTCCTCCACATCATTCAACTTATGCACTTCTACCACTACATCATTCAATTTCATCACATCCTCCTCGACATCCTCAATCTCCTCATTCAACTTATGCACATCATCAATATAATATTAAAAAATTAGACAAAATGCTTGAATTATACAAAATGCATGAATTAGACAAAATGCATGAATTGTACATACCTTAATATTCTCACCATTCATCACATCTTCCTCCTCCACCATCTTATTCACCAGATCCTCAATCAACACATTCACCTTCTCCAAATCTCCCTGATTCACCAGATCCTTATCCTTCTCCACATTCACCTTCTCTAAATCTTCCTCATCCTCCTCCTCCACTTTCTCATCCTCCTCCTCCACATCCTCATCCTTGTCTTCCTCATTCACCTTCTTTTCTCCACAAGAACATCCACATATTCATCCTTCAATCATCTACTACTATGTTCCTCCTCTATTGTGGCTGATAATATGTCAAACTGTTCTTATCGTTGGTTCAACATCTGTTTTATGAGATTTATTTCAGTTTTCATTTCAGTTTTTAGTTCATTTAGCTCTTTCGTTAGTTGATCGAATCTATATCCATCCTAGGGAGTCGTTGATGTTGGAGTCATTTAAGGGTCATCCTCATCATGGGATCTGTTGGTACTGGAGTAATTTGAGGGGCATCATCATCTACTTGAGTCCCGATGGAACTCTCGACAGAATAAGTTTCTAAGGCTAGAGGTAGGGATGCGGGTTCTTCTCCTTGTGGAAGGTTTGTCATGAACAGAATGAGAGGTGCTGAGGTGAGTAATTTTATTTTCTTCTTAAATTCAGGCTAAGGAGGAGTTACATCTTCAATATCTCCAAATTTCCTCCTTCTGGAAATAAGTTCATATAAGAAATCATACAAATTATCTCCCATATCTTTAAACTCCTCCCCACCATACAGGATCTTCTCCTCTTTAGACAATTCCATCTTCTTGACAATCTTTCCTTGTAGTGTAGTGTGAAGATTAGAGGCGTATCTCTTCCTGCTAGATTTGTACTGTATTATCCTTGGGCAGACAGACTTATGCGCTTGAAGCATTGTATACTTTGCAAGTTTGGGGATAACCGTTTTAATAACCTCATAGGTCCACACTTGTAAGGCTAGTGCGAACCCAAATACTGTATAATAAACATCGATCTTCTTGTCTTTATTCTTCTTCCCCATGGCTTTCTTCTTGTCTAGATATATCGACCTGAAGTGTTCCAGATCCCTGTTCAAACTCTTCAAGGTTGCTCTAAAGGATAACTTTCTTCATGGAAATTGGAGGACAACTAACCTAAGATTTTTACCATGATGGATCCAGAACATCATCAAGATGTCCTTGCAATGAACATATCTCTTTTCCTATCTGATTCCACAACCTGCCAAATGTGAATCACACAATCCTCACCAGCACTTGCAAGATACTTACCATCCAAGCTGAATTTAATCTTCCAAATTGAACCGCTAAGAGCTTGTATCTACTTACTTTTGTATAGCGAACTAAGCTCTTTGTAAGTTTTTTCATACTGTCGAACACAAACTCTTTCGGGACCTCTAAATGATAGATCCTGACTATCATCTGTCGCAGAACTGAAATGGCGGAAACAGAAGTCTAAACAGAGAAATATGTACATTGAAAAAACCAGTCGTAGCAATACAACCTGAATACAAAGACGCAAACGTAATCCCGCTCTCCTCATGATAACGCCTATGAAATTCCTTCGCTCCATCGAATTTTCCTCCGTCAATCATCGCTGAACTGTTCAAACCGTTCAATCCTCCTTCAAGTCCTCTTAGATCTCCTAGATTTGCCTTCGGAAGTACTGATTAGAAATAAGCATCACATGTTGCATATTGAAACGGTAGAGAGAAAGGAAAAAGAATAACCAACCCATTATTATCAAATCCGAAGAAGATGAAAATGCAGCAGATGGAACCCATTATTATCAATAGAGAAGGAAATAAAGTCTAGGCGGAAGAAGACGACGATTAGGCGGAAGAGAGAAGACGAAGATTAGTAAGGGAGGCTTTCGGAGATTAGGAAGGGAGGCTTTCGGCCTAAGATGTATTTTAATTAGGCAATAGTGATTGGTGTGGGAACCAATCGCTACTATGCTAAAGGAATAGTGGTTGGTCACTTTTATCCAATCGCTACTATCACTTCAAAAAGGCGGTAAAATACGACGCCTATTTTTCGTGGGTTTTAAATAGGTTTATCGCGATTGGTTTTGTAACCTAACGCCGTTGTGTGAAAGTAATAGTTATTGGTCTAAAGGTCAATCGCTATTATCAATGTAGTAGCGATTGGATTTAAACTCAATCGCCACTAAATTGATAATAGCGATTGACTTTTAGACCAATCGGTATGTTTATTCTCTAAAGGGCCTTTTTTTACTAGTGATTGTTGTTCAATATCTTTTAGCCATTTTCCGATAAAATTTCAATTTCCTGAAACAACACAAAAGATCATATGACGAAATAAGCAATCAACACCTTTATTTGACAAATTATCAAATCGTCGTCATATTGAGAATTTCATTTTATTTTTTAAAAAACATCACATTTGAAAAATATTACTCCCATGATAACTAAAATAATCTAAGAAAAGGATGATAGTCACAAGCAACACAAATGATATAAATATTGATGAAAAATCATGATATCTTCCATCTCCAATATGTTGTTTTACTTATTGTACAATGCAATGATCAATTGAAGAGTGTAATTTGTTTCACTTTGTTTTGATAGACCCTATAAATAGTAGTAATAATAGTAAGTCTCACCTTCTCGAATCTTATGTATTATAGATAAATGAAAAACAAACTATTCATTCATCATTTATGCAAAGTTTCCTGTATTTTTCTGTCTGCATTACTTTGATTCAACAAGGATTAATTAGATCCAACATTTCTATATACAAATAATTTAATTCAATTCAATTCAATTCGACTAATTACCTTTTCCTTTTGCTCTTCAACACTATTGAGCTTGAAGGATTGATGTCGGCCAATTCCTCTTTCTCTAGTTTATAAACCGATTGTTTATCTGCTTTAACTGTAACCCTGTCTCTGGTATTAATCTGGCATTGTCTTCTTTCTGATCAATCAACCAACCAATCAATCTTTTTCAAGTTTCTGTAAACATGTCTCTTGTATTAATCATACAATGAAATGTCTGTTTTCAAATAAAACGTTATCGTTGAGTATGCACATTAGATTGAATTGGTACCTGATCATGGCAACATAGTCAACTAAGTGAAACATAGTCATATAGAACACTTAAGGAATTGAACATCCTAAAGTCAAATAACAGATTGCTTCAATGTATCTACATCATATAATAAACAAACAAATTAATCAATACATCATTATCATTAACATATATAACCTAGCGAATTGATTCAATATTAAGATAGGTGTGCATATGATTATGTACAAACAACAGCATTTTAAGCATATTGAAAGCCCAATATTGAATCACCTGAAAATAACAGAGAGCTATAATCTGCATAATTTTGATATTACTTTTGTAATGATAATGAAAATAAGTTAATTATATTTTCATTTTAATTTGTAAAAGTATTTATTGTGTTTACTGACCTCCATCTTCTTCTAATCTACTAGCTATACTGAAATCAATGAAATTATAGATGATACATGTCAGATCTTACTTAACTTGTGCTAACTAATAAAATGAAGAATGCACTAAAGATAAAATCTTCCCAATTTTTCCTTAACATCAACAATGGACTGATCCACCTGAACACAACAAAGCGTATGCCCCATAACTCAACCGAACAAACAAGATGATTATATAAATTGTATTATGAAGGTTCACATCCTCTTATGATCCCTTTCTACTACATTTACGCTCAACATAACAAAACATATAAAGAAAAATTGCACAACTTCATGTATCAAATAGTAGTACACAACGATCATCAAATATATTTATGCGATAAACCCTAGGTAAAGTCAGTCAAAATCATATATAGTGAGATTTGAGCACTATTGCAACACAGTTACATATTTAATCATAAATAATTGGATTGACAATTGAAGAAAAATAGACCTAATGAACAAAATTATCCATAAAAGAAATGGTGGTTGAATTTCAATATTTCATCAGCAAAATCTTCACAAAGAAGAGTAAAAGAGAAATTTATCCAAACTGATCTGAATGAACAACTGATTTGCAAAATGAAAAGTGATATTCCATTGAAATTGAAACAAAAATATATACAAAATAGAACGCATACAAATGCAGGCGAGGTGATGTCGGAGCACATCTTGTAAAAACAATCGCGATCGAAGAAAGCTGAATTGTGGATAGTCCAAAGCCTTTGTAAAAATATCAGCAATCTGTAATTTAGTGGATATGTACTGCAATTTTATAAACCAGATAAAAATTGATTTTGAACTACATGACAATCGATGTCTAAGTGTTTTGTCCGCTCATGAAATACAGGATTTTCTGTAATATGAATGGCAGCCTGATTATCACAATGTAATGTAATGGGTAATTGAAGATTAATTCGGAAATCATTAATAAGATAGGAAAGCCACTTAATCTCGCAAACTGTCACAGCTAAGCTACGATACTCGGCCTCGGCTGAAGAACGAGATACAGTGGGTTGTTTTTTTGTTTTCCAAGAGATAATCGAATTTCCAAACATGATACAATAACCTGATAATGATTTTCTTGCTTCTAGACATGAACCCCAATCAGAATCAAAGAATGCCTCAATATGTAGTGAATTATCAAATGGAAAAAACAGTCCCAAAGAGATTGAACCCTTTAAATATTTAACTAAATGTAAAGCTGCTTCCCAATGACAATTCATTGGTTGATTAACAAATTGAGACAGTTGTTGTACAGCAAATGTAATATCTGGTCTAGTATAATTAAGATATAACAATCTCCCAATAAGTCTCCTATATTTAGAAGGATCTGCCATTATATTCTCATGATCATTGGAAAATTTAATACCTTTGATCATGGGTATTTTAGTTGGTTTACAACCCATAAGATCAACATCACCAATAAGATCGAGAATGTATTTCCTTTGATTAACACAAAAACCATTATTGGTTTGTGCAATTTCAAGACCAAGAAAGAACTTGGCTTTCCCAAGGTCTTTTATGGTAAATTTAGAATCAATAAAATTCTTTACCAAAGAAATTTCAGTCAAATCATTTCCAGAAATAAGAAAATCATCAACATATATGAGCAAAACAGTGATACTAGATTTAGAATGTTTAATATAAAGACAATGATCATGTTTTGATTTAATAAATCCTATTGTAGTCAGACTTAAAGAAATTTCAGCATGCCATTGTCTTGAAGCCTGTTTGAAACCATATAAACTTTTATTTAGTTTACAAACAGGTTTTTTTAAATCAGAATGTACACCCTCAGGAATTTTCATATAAATTTCCTCATCAAGATTGCCATGAAGAAAAGCATTATTGATGTCAATGTGATGTAAATTCCATCGTTTAGAGACAGCAAGTGCAATTAAAAAACGAACTGTAACTGTTTTAGCAACAAGTGCAAAACATTGATGGAAATCAATTCCATCTTTTTGATTAAAACCTTTAGCCACTAAACGTGCCTTACATTTGTTTAAACTGCCATCAGAATTTAACTTTGTTTTGAAAATCCAGCGACAACCAATGGCTTTTTTTCCTTTTGGTAAAGTTGTAATTTCCCAAGTATGATTATGTTTTAGAGCTTCAAGCTCATGTGTCATGGCTTGAATCCAATCAGGATTTTGTGAAACCTCTAAAAATGATTGTGGTGTGTAAGTATGATCAACATTAGAAAGAAAATTAATGTATTCACAGTCTAATAGAGAATTTATAAAAGGATAAGTGTTAGGGGTGTATTTACTGGAATTTGTGGATTCAATCTCAACATGATTTATTTCAAAATCTTTCAACCAGGAGGGTGACTGTTTTTCCCTAGTACTTCTTCTATTTTGATGAACATGATGAGAATCAATTGAATTAGGTAAAGTAACAATATGATCAGTTGATAAAACAGGTTGGTCATCAGATAATTGTAAGTCAGATTGAGAAGAATGTTCAAGCAAATCAAGTGGACTGTCAGAAATAACTTCATGTGTTTTATCATCATCAAAATGTATTTCATTATAAAAAATAATAGATGATTTACAACTATTTGGAACAGATATTGTGTAATGTGAATTGTCAGTTATATTTTGATATGGAAATATATCTTCATAAAAGACAACATCTCTCGAAATAGTACCAATACCGTTATTAATTTCATAAACTAAATAGCCTTTTTGATCAGATGGATAACCAATAAAAATACATTTAATGCCACGATCTTCAAATTTGGTTTTATGCGGCAAAACATTTGCAATGTAACATAAACATCCAAAAACTTTAAGATGATTATATGAACAGTTATCTTGATGTAGCATAAAATATGGTGTTTTAAAATCTAAAACTGAAGATGGCATTCTATTAATTAAATAAGTTGCAGTAAGAAGAGAGAAATGCCAGAATTTAATATGAAGTTTGGATTGATTCATCAATGACCTTGCCACATTAATCAAGTGTCTATGTTTTCTCTCCACAACAACATTTTGTTGTGGAGAATAGGCACAAGTTTTTTGATGAATGATACCTAAAGAATTAAAAAATATATTGAATTTTGAATTTATAAATTCAGTACCATTATCACTTCTTACTATTTTAACTGAAGATTCATATTGATTTTTCACCAAAGTAATAAAATTTTTCATGTTTTCAAATACACATGTTTTATCTTTGAGAAGAAAAATCCAAGTGCATCTACTATAATCATCTACTATGGTTAACATATAAGAAACTTGAATTATTGAAGGTTCCTTATAAGGTCCCCAAAGGTCAACATGAATAAGTTCAAAACATTTTTTTGAAACAGAACAACTATCAGGAAAAGGCAATCTTGACATTTTTGAAATGGAACAAACTTCACAATGGTGTATTTTATTTCCCAAACCAGGGTAGACATTATTCATGACTTTAGGAGATGGATGACCAATTCTATTATGCATTCTAATACAATCAATAACAGGAGATGAAAATTCAGTAGAACTACTATGAGAAATGTCTTTAGAACAATAACGAAGAGAAGAGAAAAACAAATTTCCAATTTTCTTCCCAAGCTGAAATTTGTTGACCAATTTACGGTCCTGCAAAATACATTCATCTTCATCAAATATGCACATCATGTTCTCATCTTTAATCAATTTTGCTACTGATATTAGATTGTATTTGAAGTCTTTTGCTATCATGACATCCTTTAGAACTAATCTTTCATTTAGTTTCATATCTCCTAATTCAACTATTTTTTTAATTGATCCATCCGCTAAATATAGGATCCTTACTTTCTCAAGTTTTCTAATAATAATGAGCAGTTTTCTAGTATTGTAAACATGACTGCTTGCCCCTGAATCTATCAGCCACATTATGTCATTGTTATCATCATGATATGTGCTCATACTGTGTTCAAATGTAAATGCATAACAAGAATCATAACAGGTTGGAATTTTAGTGTACTTACCTGCACTATACTCTGAAGTTCCTACTGCTACCTTCCCTTTTCCTTTTGAATTTGCCTTGCACCATTCTTTGAACTGTTTATATTCCGTTCCAGTAACCTCTACATGTTCTTCAATGTCATCCAATGGAGAATTTGCCACATTTGCTGTGTTGACAACAGCCTGTTTTTTCTATATTGTTTGAACCACTCCGGATATCTAAGTAATTTGAAACAACCTTCTTTTATGTGACCTTTTAATCCACAGTGAGTGCAGATAGAGTTCTTGTAAGGTTTGAATTTTTCAGCAGGTAATTTTGAACTTCCTTCAATTTTCTGATTCTTGTTGTTCAATTCTGTCTTCTCCTTCACCATCATTGCAGTGTATTCTCCTTTAGATATGCTAATATTCCTCTTAGTTTCAACATTAACTAGAATAGTAAATGCCTTATGAACTGAAGGCCATGGATCAGATGCTAACATATTATCCACGACATGTTCATACGAGTCATTTACTCCCATCAGAAACTGAAGCAACTTTGCTTCTTCAACATCTTGCGCTACTTCACTTACAACCTTACATCGATAACAATTGACAACATCTGATCTATCATAGTTGCACTTTCTTGCTGGCTTCAAATGTGCAGTTTCATCCCAAATCAATTTAACTTTGGAATAATGCTCAACAATATCAGAAGTACCTTGTTGAATAGTGGATATATCCTTCCCTAACTAAAAACGTCTTGGTCCGTTGTTGCCTTCATATGTACTTCGAATATCTTTCCATAGTTGTTGAGCAGTTACAGCATTCTGGAAATGAATTTTCAGGTTTTGATCTATTGTGTTCATTATCCAGTTTCTCACCATAGCATCCACTAGCTTCCATTGCATTACTCCATCTACATCTAGTGGCATCTTACAAGATCCGTCGATGAATCCGAGCTTCATTTTTGCCTCCAATGCTAGTCTAATACTTGTACACCACTCATAGTAATGAGATCTTGTTATTATAGAATTAGTAATTATTATTGCACCTGTGATGTCTCCATTTTGAAGAAGTAGTGGATCGGTGTTGTATTTCCTCTTGTTCGCCATTCTCCTCTTCAATCGAACCTTTGTTTCTTGATCTGAGTTTGAAGACGACGATCCTTTGCTGATAGTCAAATTAGGATTTGAAATCTTCACTTCTTGATTCTTGTCGGTTGAATCACTATCTTCTGAGTTTGAAGAAGAATATGAACCATGCTCTGATACCATGAACAAATCCAGCAAGATCACTTTGCTGAATTAATCAATAAAACAAATCGAAAGCAAATAGTAGAGAGAAGGCAGAGAAAACTTATCAACTTCATTGATCAATCAATTGTTGAAGTTACAAAGTGTTAATCGGTTAAAACCCCCCAAATTAGTTTTACTAAACTAACAAATAGCCCTTACACTTTATATATATTACAATTTCAATCAACTTAAAACATTATATTAAAATATTAACATATACTTATTCATTTGTATTACAATTACAAATTTACAAATCTTCTTGATCATTTAGCTTGATAAGAGGCATGTTAATATGGAAGCGAAGCTTATCAATGGAGGATAAATATGAAGATTTTACCTCATATATTGCATAATCAGATCCACAACTAGATACATCGATTTCAGTTTCGTCTCAAGAGAAGCTTTAATTGTGATAGAACAGAGGATATTCAGCTCCTTGCAAAATCTGAAGAAATATAACGGAGAAGAGAACTATATCGGAGGAGAAAGGAACTATATCGGAGGAAAAATCAGAGAATGCTAAAGAAATATCGTATAATCAGATCCACAACTACTTTATTCTTCTCTGTGAAGAAATGAAGAAATATTGTAAGAGTAAAATAATTATAAAAAATGTTTTGACGGTCACTACTATCTATATTATCCAAATCTTTTGATAAATTTTTTGACGAGAGATAATATTTTGTAATACAGATACTTATGGTTTTTATACTTATAAATTTATTATCTTCAACTTCAAATGGATTGTAATATCTAATGTTTCTGACATAATTTTCTACGGTATACATACAAGTCCTTCAAATTTTTATACTTCTAAAATTTTTATACTAAACTTTGATAGAAATATCTACCTAAACCCTGGCTGATTTCTGATATATATAACAAATAAAATTATAAATTCATATCCATGTATATTAATAGCCATGTTTGATAGAGGGGATAAGGTGTATAATACTATTGATATTATTATACCTATAGTAATTTATAATGATTGTTTGGTGGAATAATATTTATATCAACAATATTATTTAAGTATAATTTATATTTAAAGAGGGTATACAGTAATACCTCCTCTAACCTGGTATTAGATGTATAAAATTTTATAAAATTTAATTATCCTGTTTTATCTTTTAATTTTATAAAATTAATCAAATTTTTGTTTAGTTTTGTATTATATTTAAAATATAATAATAATAATAAACTATAACTAAATATTAATTTATATTTAATTTCCTAATTTAAAATATATTTTTAATAAATAAACAATTATGCCATTATAATTTCAATATTATTTTATAAAATTATTATTATTAATATTTTAATTTATACAAACAATTAATATTTTTGTAAATATACAAATATTTATAATAATACATAAATTTTAAATATAATACATAAATATTAATTAATATTTATAAATTTTATTTATATAACTATATAAGTTAAATTATAAGAAATTATATATATATTAATGTAAATTATATAATAGTATTATTTATTTTAAAAATATATTTATATGATTAATTTCAATATAATAAATAAATAAATTATTCTTAAGATAAATATTAAAATAATAATTAAAAATAATTTATTTAAATATAAGGGTAAAAGAGTCTTTTACACTTTTTACTACTTTCTTATGACACCAACCAAACACAAAATAATAAAACATATATAATTTATACATATTTTATATTCCTAACCAAACACTAATAACCTATATAACATCTTAATACCTCCATACAATTTATACCCCTTATAACCCTTATAATTTATACCTAAATAACTAGTACCGCTTACCAAACGATACCTTGATATAAATTTATACCTCTATATAATTACCAAAAATTGTAACTAGTATCTCAAGTACAACATTTCTCTTATACCACTTAATTTTTAATTTATTATTATACACTTTATTAATATTATATATAACTTAGTATTATATAATATATTAAATATATTGTTTTTTAGTTTTAATATTATTATTATTATACATAAATATTTTTAATATATATATATTTTTAAATAATTCAATATTTTAATTAAAAAATATGTATTTATTTTTATAGCGATAATTTTATTAATTATTATTTTATATATTTACTTAATATAAACAATATTATTTATAATAAATTTTAATAAAATTATTAATAATATTCAAATTAAATAAATATAATTTACAATTTATATTATAATTAATTTTTATAATTTAATTAAAATTATACTCATTATTAAAGAATAACACTACAATAATTTATAATAATAAACAATATTATTTCTAATATAAATAAATATAATAATAATAATAATTTTAAATTCATATTTATACTCCTTATACTACATTCATATACCTAACATTATAAACCACGTATAACTTATACCATTTTTTATAATTCCTACCAAACATTAATAACCTATACAACTTATATTATCCTATACAATTTATAAATTGTTGCAAAAATATATTAGTATATATATTTCAATTATTTTATATATCATAATTTTCCATAATTTCACTATTATTATTTTTTTAATTGAAATTCTTGAGCTTTCATATAACGTGATAGAAAAATTAAGTAAGTTTAATTTTTACCGGCCAGAAAACTAAACTAATATTAACTCTCATGTGCAGGAACAGACCAAGTCATATAAACCGGCTGAAGAATACATCAAAGCAATCCGGCTCCAGATGATCAAGTCATGATCAAGAGGAACCGACTTCAACAATTCAAACAGACCGGCTAGTAAAGAAAAGTTCATACTCCAGCCGGACCATATTACGAAAGGATCAACCGGAAACTCAGAATTACAAGATGACGTAATATGACGAAATAAATGCTTCTTGGGAAAATGCAAGGAGATAAGATCCGGATCAGAAGCATGCGAGAAAAACAATGATAATCTTCTTATCCGAAGATCCGAATCAGACAGCCAGAAGGTGCATGTTTGACACGTGTCTAGAAATGCAAGACGACTACGTCTTATATACCTGACCGGTATATGCATGCTTGCCAAATGTTAGAAAGATGAAATGTGCACGCAACATCTCTGAACCGGTGTGGTTTCAAACTGACCAATCCCACGGTGAGAGACAAAGATGACCGTTGGGATCTCATTTACTATAAAAGGAAGACGAAGCGACTTCATTTACAACGGTTCTTAAAAATATCTTAAGAGAGAGAAAGAAATCTTACGCACGATCCTATGTTGTTGTTTCATTTACCGAAAGCATTGTTGTAGTATTGTGTTATTTGTATTACATCAAGAGTGAAGTGGTGTAACCGACGAGTAGCGAGTTAGGCTCGACCGACATTGTGAGTGTTGTAACTTTTAAAGTTAGTGGAGATCCTTCTCATAATCTGAGAAGAAGGGGTGATGTAGGAGGGTTTGCTCCGAACATCCATAAATCTTTTTGTCTCGTGTCATTTCTTTCATTTCCGGCTTACTCACTCTAAAAACCGAACTATTACCAACCGAAACATAATCCTTAATCAAAACCGGTCTATACATACTCCTTAAACCGACTCCTCATAAACCTCATCCAAGTCGTGTGTGTTGCTTCAAACTGAAATAGACATTTCCGCCCTTGAATCCGGTTCAAGAGTCTGTGACAGTTTGCGTACTGTTGAGAACGGTTTTAGTCTCTAATCGGACTATCACCAATCAGAGCGTGTGTTGTGTTGTGTAAGCGGTCAACCCTTCCAAAACCGGAACCCCGGTCCTCTAAGGGCGACCCCGATCCTAACATAACGCTTTATAAGATTTATTTAAAAACCTACAGAATTTTTTAGCATCCTCATTTGTCACATCCTCATTGAAATTAATATTACCCGTAAGACCCACATTTGATGCATCAACACCATGTGGATAGAAGTCAATCATGATATATTTCAATCATCTCCATAAAAATTATTACGCTCCGAGCTCACATCCACTGTAGCATTAGTATGAAGTTGTCCCCAATTATCATCTTTAGTTTATACATTAGTACTAGTATCAATCTATACAACAATACTATCATTGCGTCGTCGGTTTCTCCCATGACAATTCCAAAATGTATATTCTTTCTTTATTTCATACAAAATTAAATGTTTTCTTACAGCAAAATATTCTTGACATAACGCTTTTGTTTTTCAAAATATTCTCTACTACCACATTTAACGCATGAACATGCAATGTTGGTAATTCGTTCAGAATTCACAGCAAAGTTAAGAAAAGAAACGACTCCTTGATATATTCTGGAAGATATCGATCTTTTACTGTATAGATCATTCATTTTTTATTAGGAATATCCATTATATCTATTGAAAAAATATAAGATCTATAATGACAATCTAGAATGATAATCTAATACAAGATCTATATAAAACCCAAACCTAAACCAAATCCATATCAAAACCTAAATCCATATTAAAATCTAAATTCATATCAAAACCTAAATCCATATCAAAAAGCCATATCAAAATCTGAATCAATATCAAAACCTAAATTCATATCAAAACTTAAATCCATATCAAACCTAAATCCATATCAAAACCTAAATCGATATAAAACCTAAACAATCGGTACTATGGCTTCATAAGCGCGGAAAAATTGTCGCCCATTTTTCCTAGATATTTAAGGGCTATACCGATTGATATTATAACCAATAAATATTATTAATGGGCTTTTACCGATTGGTTATAAACCATTAGTATTGTTTTTTAGATTAAATTAAATAAATAAAAAGGAAAACTAATTAAAAGAGAATTAATTTGTCAAGGAAAAAATATTTTAATAAACTTAGATGAATAAGTTTAATTCAATAAGACATAGTTTTAATGATGTTGTCTGAAAAAAACTAAGTTGTAGTCTGAACAATAATAAACTATGGTCTGAACAAAACTAAGTTGTGTAATTTGCCTTTGTGCATGTACGACCCAAAAGTCGTATGTCTTTAGATGTAGTTTAAAACAAGCGCGAGCAAACATAGTCTAAACATCATTAGATGGGTTGTCTAAAGAAGTGTGCGAGCAGACGAAGTCTGAACTTCATCAAACGGGTTGTCTAAAGAAGTGTGCGAGCAAACGTAGTCTGAACTTCAACAAACGGGTTGTTTGAAGAAGTGCGCGAGCAGACGTAGTCTGAACTTCAACAGACATGTTGTTTTAAGAAGTGCGCAAGCAGACGTAGTCTAAACTTCAAGAAACGGGTTGTCTGAAGAAGTGCATAAGTAGACGTAGTCTGAACTTCAACAGACAAGTTGTCTAAAAAAGTGCGCGAGCAAACGTAATCTGAACTTCAATAGACGGATTGTCTGAAATATGCATGAGCAAACGTAGTCTGAACTTCAATAGAAAGGTTGTTTGAAGAAGTGCGCGCGCAGTCATAGTCTGAACTTCAACAGATGGGTTTTTCTGAAAAAGTGCGCGAGCAGAGTTAGTCTGAACTTCAACAAACGAGTTTTTTGAATAATTGCGTGAGTAGACATACTCTGAACTTCAACAGACGGGTTGTCTGAAGAAGTGCGTGAGCAGACATAGTCTGAACTTCATCAGATGAGTTGTAGGTAGAAGTGCACTAGCATACGTTTAGGCTTCAACAAACGCTCTGGTCTGAAGAAGCACTAGTAGACATCTAGGCTTCAACATAAGACTAAAGCAACGCCCGTTCATCTCTTTTGCTCATCGCCCAATAAATGACAGACTACCACATCACGACACACAATAATCAACGGAATAATGCCACATGTCAATATTTAGATTCGACCATTGCATTAAATATCGTGTATCATAAATACAAACCTTCTAAGAAGCTCAAAAGTCACACGCCATTTAAGTAGGTCTACGGTACTCAAGTGCGGCTACAACACTTAAGTAGAGCTACGCTACATCAGCACGCGGAGTTCTACAACACGCCATCATTGAATATAAAGCGCCTATGACTCATATATATAAGTGGATCTTAATAAAGAAGAGAGTTGTCATTCTAGCCAGTTCTTCTAACCGTTTTCACTCTCTCACTATCCCAGTTGTAATTCGCATACTATGTATTTTTCATTAAGATAAGATGAAAGAGAAATTGTTGTAATATCTGTTAAGAACATTAAGCATTATAAGTTGAACAGAAGTTGTATGTTCAACAAAGTGAGAGCTAGTAGTTCAGAACAGGCATTATTAAGTCATAGGTTTCTGACTGAGCTTGTGTAGAGGCTATAAAAGTTAAAGTCTTCTAGTGTATATTTCTGAAAATAGAATAATGAATGAGGTAAGAGTTTTTATCTCCGAATATCCATAAACAACTTCGTATCCATTTCTTACTATCTTATTTATCTTACATCAATACGCTTTAAATCTAGTGAGTAATTATTTACTTGAATCCAATTCAAGAGCTCGCAAAGATTTGTCACGAGAATAGAAATAGGTCTTAACCTTTAATAGGGTTAAAACTGAACTGGAAGTCGATTATTGTTCAACAACACTCAAACCCCACCGGTTGTTGTTGACACCGATCCCAACAAGTGGTATCAAATCAAGGTTTTTTACTATGTAAGCAACAAACATCAATATGTCTATCCTCAACAAGATCCCCATGTTCACAAAGTAAAACTATGATAATTTGAAAATCAGGATGTAAGCTCATCTGGCCGCTCACGACAATGACATGTGGTATGTCAACATGGAAAATCATATAAAGATCTTAAAGAACGGAACAACCACAACTTCACAACTTCAGCACATGGCGTCCTTGAGATGATTGAAAAGCCATGATGTGAGTGGACAACTAAATACAAGAAGAAAGCCAATCTCGACAATGTAGCTAAGAATACCCTATACAAAACGTTGGACAAAAATATTTTCAGCAAAATCAAATCTTGTTCCACCGCTAAACAAATTTGGGAAAATCTGATCCAACTATGTGAACGCAATGACCAGAACAATGAGAACAAACTCATGATTACCACACAAAAATATGATTGCATGAAGATGAAGTCTGGAGAAACCATGACCAAGTTCGAAGAAAGGTTCACAGGCATCACCATCAAGCTTTCCACGTTGGGAAAAACATATAGTAACAAAGAAGTTAATATGATGGTGGTAAAGGCTCTTCCCAGAGAATGGGATATAAAGAATTTGGCTATGAGGGAGCCAAAGGATCTGAATAGAGTAGAGCTTCCTGATCTCTTCGAGAATCTAAAAGCTTACGAGTTTTAGCTAAACTAGAGAAACGAAGAGGAGCAGTCAACCTCAACCATCACTAAAGCATTGGTGACCATTGAAGATTCACCTATTGTTACCATCACAAAGACGATTGAGCAGATCAGCGAAGATGCCATGTCACTTTTCGTGAAGAAAATTTGACAGATTTATGAAGAAAAGCCAATCTTCTCCTAACTCAAGCTCAAACTCAAACAACTATAATTATATAAATGAGTCTAAAGCTAATTTGAAGTGTTTTAATTGTGATAAACTAGGACACTTCAAAACAGACTGCAGGAAGCCGAGGAGAGACAACAAAAGGCCCTTCGACAAGAAGAAGAAGGAGTAGAAGGCCCTAGTCGCTAAGGAAAGGAAAAGCCAGTGGTTTGACATCTTAGTCGAAATCTCTTCATCCAAAAGTGAAGATGATGAAGGAGTTCAGTGTCTTATGACTGACACTGATGAGGTATTTGATTTCTCTTCCGAAGAGTTTTCGAGAGATGAGTTGATAAATGCACTCAATGACATGGTTATTGAGTACAAGAAACCATTTGACGCCTTTGATGAGACAAAGGTGAAACAGACATCTGAAAATATCATCTCATCTCAAGATACTCAACTAGAATCTTTTGTAAACAACATGAGTGAGCTCTCATCTGAGAATGAGAATCTCAAGGAAACTATTAAAAATATATCTTTAGAAAACCAAAGACTTACCTATATGCTTAGTTCCTAGACAAAGTTTAGGGAAGCTGTCAAACAACTAATTATTTAGCAATGACCTGCCGGATGCAAATCCAGTTTGGAATTTGACTATGGATGCCTAGACAAGTCCAATCACAAGTTGAACCCAGTAAAAGACAAGCTTAAGACTATAAGCTTTGTCAATGGACATTTAGTTGATATAGAAACTAATCACAACTGTGATAAATTAGCTTCCAGAGATGTAATAAAATATGTAGAGCCAACTGATAGCTTGTTGAATCCTAAGAGGTTAACAGTAAACCGATCTTGCGAGAACAACCTGACAGAAAGTCAATGAAGTTGTACCAAATATCATCTCACAAAGCTAAGAAGTCATTACCAGGAAAAAAGGCATCTGCCAAGTCTAACAACTATGCCTTATTAAAAACCCACAATGATAAATCCATAAAGAACACAAATCTGGATTCCCTAGGGACTGATGAACCATGGACCCAATTAATGTTGGCGACCAAAGACGTAAAATGTGTATTTGCAGGTTGTACAAGAAAGCTGCTTGGAGGAATCAGTCTGGTACTTGGATAGTGGACGCTCCAGACATATAACCGGCAATAGATAATTATTAATCGATGTAGTCAAATGTTAGGACCAAAGATAACCTTTGGTGACAACAATAAAGATAAAACCGTGGGTAAGTGTAAGATTATCCATGGTAACTTAATTATTAATAATGTACTTTTGGTAGAAAATATTTGCTATAATTTAATAAGCATTAGTCAAATGTGTGATAATGGCTACATAGTTGATTTTCAAAAGTATGCATGTCTAATTAAAGATCGGTAGGGGAATACCCCGTTGACTGGTAGTTGAATAGGAAATTCATATAGGTTGAATTGGAAAAACAATATTTATTAATCAATATGCATGATTGTAAAGAATGATCAAAACTGGTTATGACATAAAAGATTAAACTATCTAAATTTTAAAGCCATAAACAATCTGTGTTCAAAAGAATTGGTAAATGGTATACCCAAGTTAAAGTTTTCCAAAGATAAGATATGATCTTCTTGCAAGATGGGCAAACGTGTCAGATCGACTTTTAAAAATAAGGGTAATATTCAATCCGACAAGTGTCTGGAATTATTGCACATGGATTTTTTCGGTCTAATTCCAATAACTAGTATAGATGGGATGAGATATAATCTTGTCATAATAGATGTCTATTATAGATTTACTTGGGTTGTAATTTTAGCTTCTAAGGATTAGACGACTGAACAACTGATCAATATCCTTAGAAGGCTACAAAATGAAAAGGCTTTAAAAATAATTAAAATAAGAAGTGACAGAGGTACTGAGTTTACAAACAGACTTGTCTCACTTTTCCTTGAGGAGTCTAGAATTAGACACGAGTTGTCTAGTGCCAGAACTCCACGGCAAATGGTATTCCTGAAAGGAGAAACAGAACACTGAAGGAAGCGGCGAGATCAATGCTTGCTGTTTCTGTTGTTTCTCACAGACTATGGGCAAAAGCCATAAACACACCGTGTTATACTCAAATCAGATTAATGATCAATAAACGCCTGAATAAAAAACTATATGAAATATTTTATGGAAAAACCCCTAATGTTGCATATTTTAGGATTTTTGGGTGTAACTATTTCATTCATAATAATGGCAAGAATTATTTGACTACTTTTGATGCCAAAGTAGACTCCGGCGTAATGTTATGATATTCAACAGTCAGTAAAACATACAGAGTATTTAATAAACAAACTCTAACTATTGAAGAGTCCATACATATAGTCCTTGACGAATCTATGGAAAGAAATTCTAACGAAATCATCGAAGTTTTTAACAGGTTAGAATATATTAACCTTTAATATGATAGTGACGATGAAGTTCAGATTGTAAGAAATAGGACGTCTAATCAGCTAGCTGATTCGGTTGTTGCACCAAACGTCTAGACTATAAGTCAGTAGGCTGCTGACAGTCCGGATGTTGCGTGGCCAACTGATATGACATCTGACCTTCTTGGACCTAACTTTAGATAGAATAAGAACCACCCACCTGAATCCATTATTGGTAACCCGTCTGCTCCTATTAGAACAAGACATCAACTAATGGATGATATGGCTAATTCAACGTTTATTTAACAATTAGAACCTAAGAAAATAGATGAAGCACTACTTGATCCCGATTGGATCAATGCAATACAAGAAGAACTAAATTAGTTTGAAAGGAACATAGTATGGAATATAATTCTAAGATTTGAAAAACAATCGGTCATTGGAACTAGATGGGTATTTTGAAACAAATTAAGTGAAGATGGCCTAGTTGCGAGGAAATAGGCCAGGTTAGTAGCTCAAGACTATAGACAAGAGGAGAGCATTGACTTTAAGGAGTATTTCGCCTCTGTAGCAAGGCTTGAAGCTATAAGGATATTCCTAGCCTATGTCGCTTTTAAGAATTTCAAAGTTTATCAAATGGACGTTAAAAATGCTTTTCTAAATGGCATTCTTAATGAAGATGTGTAAGTCGAACAACCTCCAGGTTTTAAAGATTATTCGTTGCCTAATCATGTGTTTAAATTAGACAAGGCACTTTATGGTCTCAAGCAAGCTCCTAGAACTTGGTATGATACCTTAACAAAGTGTTTATTTGAAAATGATTTCATAATAGGCATAGTGGATAAAATAATTTTAGATTCTATAAGGATTCGTATATTTTTACTTGTTCAGATATATGTTGATGATATTATTTTTGGGTCAACTAACTCAAACTCAGTGAAAAGTTTTCTAAGCTCATGCATGAAAAATTTGATATGAGCATGATGGGTTAGCTGATGTTTTTCCTAGGCTTTCAAGTGCATTAACTTAAAGATAGAATCTTCATTAACCAAGCCAAGTATATGAGGGAACTACTAAAGAAATTTGGCATGGAGAGCTGCTTGGCTGCCTCCACCCCCATGAACTCATTTAACAAGTTGGACAAGGATGAAGATGGTTAGAGTGTTGATATCACGACAAACCGAGGGATCATAGGCTCGCTGCTCTACCTAACAACTAGTCGGTCAGACATCATATTCATCGTCGGCGTCTGCGGGAGGGTTAGCTATCTAAGTTTATAGTTGCCAAGCGTATCTTAAAATATCTAAAGGGAACTCAATGCGTTGGAATGTGGTATTCGAAAGATTCCTGACTCAACTTAATAAGTTACTTTGATGTAGACTATGCAGGGTGCAAGATTGATCGTAAGAGCACTAGCGAAACTTGCCAGTTCCTGGGTGACAATATGATTTCTTGGTTTAACAAGAAGTAGACGCCCATCGCCATGTCTACAGCAAAAGCGAAATACCTTGTCGTAGGAAGCTACTGTGCTCAATTGCTTTGGTGTCAACAACAATTGAGAGACTACGGTATCCAGGCAAATGAGTCTCCCATTTTATATGACAACACCAGTGCGATAGCAATCAAATCCAACCCGATGTTGCAGTCTCGACCAAACATATCGACATTCTCCATCACTTCATCGGGGATCACGTAGCACAAAAGCAAGTCCGTCTGGAATACGTGCCAAAAAACCTTCAAATGGAAGACATATTCACAAAGTCATTCCAGAGACTAAATTTTCCTATTTCAAAAATATCTTAAGACTTTTTTATTTACACTAAATTTATCATCTATTCTAAAATTATTTTATGAATAAATTTAGGGGAACCCATTTTTGAAACTAAATTTATTGTTCATTTTACAAAAATAATTTCATGCATAAATTTAGGGGAACCCTTTTTCTAAACTAAATTTATCATTCATTTTATAAAAATATTTTATGCATAAATTTAGGGGAACTTGAAACACAATAAAAAAAACAGACATTTTGAAACAGATATTCCAAATAATGCTGAAAGAGCAGTCGTTTGATGACACTGCACACTAGACGAGCTAAGCTTAAGCGATCTAAAATTTCAACTTAGTTAGACGTCAGGATGATGGGTAAACGTTTGCTAATACAACTTAGACTATGCACGAGTATACGCCTTCTAATTAAGTAGATTAATTTTAACTGGCAAAGAACTTAATCAACCTCAATCTTCCTGTGCAGGTACAGATCAAGCCGCATCATACCGACTAAAGTACATGACTAAATGATCCGGTCATAGTTTATGAAATTGGCTGAACTCCTCAACCGGATCGGCTAGCAAAAGCCAATTTATCTGACTGACTCACTCTTATTGAAGATCATAAAAGTTCAACGGAAAATCTGAAAAGTGGTGAATCTAAGAAAATGACGTAATATGACGATATAGAGATTTCTCGAAAATACAAAAGAAGATAAGATCCGAATCAGAAGCATGCAACGAAAACAATGTTGAAACTATTTATCTAACTCTACAAACAACAATTGATTCAGGCGGCTGACTTGGTGCATGTGTGCCATGTGTCAAAAATGCAAGTCGGCCTAAGTGCATGACTACCAAGTGTCCGAAATAACAAAGCGTGCACACAACCTCTGAACCGGATCGGCGTGGCTTTAAATGACCAATCAAGCGGAGAGAGAAAATTATGACCGTTGTCATATTTTCTCTATAAATAAAAGTCAATGGTTCCGAAGAAACATACTCGTGATATCACTACGAAAAAGCTCATACAAGAGAGAAGAAACAACAAACATAAGATCTTACGCACGACTTCAAATAGCAATTGAAATTCCTGAAAGTGTCTTTGTATTGTGTGTACTTTACCAAGTGTAAAAGTATTGTATTACATCATTATGATTGGTGTAACCGACGAGCTGTTACTCGCTCGGATTGTGTGTTGTGATTGTGTAATATTCCGTAATGAATATCCTTCTCACTGTTTGAGAAGAAGGGGTGACGTAGTAGATTAAACTCCGACCATCCATAAAATTTTGCCTCGTGTTCTTTACTTTAATATTCCGCTTACTCTCTCAAACCTAACCGAAACATCTAAACCGAGATAACTAGTATACCCCTAAATCAAACCGGCTTTCTCCTTAAACCGATATCTCTTAAATAACCTCCAAACCGAACTGTGTGTGTTGCTTCAAGTTGAAACAAAACATTTCCGCACTTAAACCCGGTTCAAATGGTTTGTGACAGCTTGTGTAGTGTTAAGAAGCGGTTTTAGTCTCTAACCGGACTATTACCAATATTGTGTGTGTTGTTGTGTAAGCGTTCACCCTTGAAACTAGAACCCCGGTCCTCCAAGGGCGATCCCGATACTAACAAGTGGTATCAGAGAAGAAATCTTAACACTCAAGCAATCGAAGAAGATGGGAAGCATGACCCACATCGACACGCCACCGATGTTGAACAGTGAAGCGTTTAGCGGCTGGAAGAAATAGATGTATCTTCATCTGATCACGTTGGATGATGAGATGAGCAAAGTTCTGAAGGAGGGTCTGATAAAGATTAACAAGGAGACGGAAGCATGGAAGGCTGAAGATCGAAGAAGAAACAATCTGGACAACCATTGCATGTGATATATATTCAAAACGATAGATGACAACACGTTCAACAAAATTTCGGATTGTCAAAATGCAAAGGAAGCCTGGGAAACGATCATTCAGATCCATGAAGGAAATGACAGAACTAAGGAGAACAAAATCTTGGTGGCAACTAAAAAATATGAGAACATCAAGATTAAACCGGGAGAAAACATGAAAGATTTCAGTGACCGGTTCACTAGTGTAGTCAACGAGCTACACACACTTAGAAAGAGATATGACAACCGGGAGATCATCATAAAAGCTTTGAGATCTTTACTAAGTGCATGGGACATCAAAACCATGGTGATGAGGGAATCAAGCAACCTCAGACAGATGAAGTTGCACGATGTGTTTGAGGACCTGAAAGTTTACGAATTCGAGATAAAATCTCGGATCGAAGACGAAGCATCAATATCATCCGCAACTAGAGCCTTGGTGACATCAGTGGAACTAGCGGTCCATGTATCAACCGTTCTGGCTACCGTCAAAAGCGCTGACCAGATCAGTGAAGACGTGATGGTCATGCTAGCCTAGAAATTTGGGAGATTCATGAAGAAGAATCAACCATCGAACAACAACTTCAACTATAACTATGCCGATAAATCCAATGTAAGATGCTTTAACTATGACGGTTTTGGTCATTACAAGTCAGAATGCCGGAAACCAAGGAGAGACGACCAAAAAACGGGAAACAATTATCCGAGAAACAACTACCAAGGAAACAACTACCACAAGAATGACTACCAACGAAATGACAACAAAGGAAACAACTATCAAAGGAATAACAACCAACAAACCGGTGCAGGATATGAAATCTAGAAGGCACTCATTGCATCCGACGGTGGGAGCAATTGGGCTAACTATGATACCGAAAACGACGAAGAAATGGTTACATGCTTCATGGCACATGAAGAAAAGATATTTGATTTCGCATCTGATGAATTTACTAAAGAAGATCTAGTTACTACACTCAACGACATGGTCGCTGAGTTCAGAAATTTGTCTACTTATATACCTACCTGGTTAAACTATGAAACCAGAGAGTCAAGTGTCTGGTGAGCCATGCGAAACCACGGTATATGAACTAGTCGGACTATCCTTAGAGAATGAGAAACTGAAGGAGATAGTTCAACCGGTAACCGAAGAAGATGAAAGAACCAGATATGTTACCGCTGCTTGGGAAAGATCCCGTGAAGCCGTAAACCAAATGTGTAACTATAAAAGACATCCTAAATGCAAATATGGTCTCGGTTACAAAAACGATAGATCCGACAACAAGACCTCTCCAAACGGGATGAAACTCACAAAAGACAATCTTCCTTTCATAAGATTTGTCAAGAGTTCTTTAGCCGATACTGAGGCAGAACACGATTTAAAACTGGAAAAAGAATTAATATATGTAGGTCCAACCGAATCAGAAAAATAGCTTCATCCTGAGAGAAGGAAAGCCAACCGGTCAGTAAACAGACAAACCAACACACGTTTAACAAGAACTAATATACCATCACAATCACGACAACATAAAGTATTATTCGACAGACAAGAAATTGTTAAGCCGGGTACCGGAAAATCAATTAAAACTATCACCGGGAAAGTGATCTGACTTATTAAAGTTTGGATCCCTAAAGGACTAATCAACCACGGACCCAACTGAATGTGGGTACCAGAAAGGTGTAAATATTTATTTTTTGCAGGTTAGGAGGAGCACGCGGCTGGAAAACTCGGAATGGTACTTGGACAGCGAATGTTCAAGACACATGACCGGCAACAGCAGACTTCTAGCCGATATCATATATGAAACCAGAGCAATGATCACTTTTGGTCACAACTCAAAAGGTAGAACCTTGGGCAAGGGTAAGATTGTCCATGGTAACCTGTCTATAACTAATGTACTTTTAGTTGAAAACTTGCACTTTAACTTGTTAAGTATAAGTCAAATGTGTGATGTAGGGTACACGATTGAATTCCATAACATGCATGCATTGTTAAAAATCATCAAGGTGATACACTATTAACTGGAAACCGGATGGGGAAACATTTATAAAGTTAATTGGAAAACTAAAATTGAAAATCCTGTTTTCATGATAGCTAGGAATGATCCGAACTGGCTCTAGCACAAACGGCTAAACCATCTAACCTTTAAAACCTTAAACTTTATATGCTCTAAAGAATTGGTTCATGTTTTCCAAACATCAAATTTTCCAAAGATAAAGTATGTGTTGCATGTCAAATGGGAAAATAAATAAAATCATCTTTCAAAAGCAATTGAAATTATCAATCTGAACGATGTTTAGAACTTTTACATATGGATCTGTTTGGTGTGGTTAGAGTAACAAGTCTAGGAGGCATGCATTATATCATGGTAGTTATTGATGATTATTCTAGATTTACTTGGGTAACATTTTTGGAATCTAAAAATCAAGCTACGCCGAACCTGATAAAGTTACTTTTAAGGATACAAAATGAGAAATCTATTCGAATTAACCGAATTAGAAGTGATAGAGGAACCGAATTTACAAATAGTATTCTAACTACTTTTCTTGATGATTCTGGTATTAGGCACGAGTTGTCTAGTGCTAGAACACCTCAACTAACGGCCTGGCTGAGAGAAGAAACTGAACTCTCAAGGAAGCCGCAAGGTCCATGATAGCCGATTCGGGTGTTGCTCAAAAATTTTGGGCCGAAGCTATCAACACTGTTTGTTATACTCAAAACCGGTCTTTAATTACTAAACGTTTTACTAAAACTCCTTTTGAAATATACCATGACAAAGTTCCTAATATCTGGTATCTTAGGATCTTTAGTTGTAAGTATTATGTTCACATCAACGACAAAAATTATTTGACCGCATTTGATGCTAAATCCGATGAAAGAATAATATTGGGTTATTTAGCCGTAAGTAAAGCATATAGAGTTTACAACACTAGAACTTTAACGGTTGAAGAAACATCTCATGTTGTTTTTGATGAATCGGTTGAACGAAACACTGCATTACCTTTCAACCTTCACAACAAAATGGAAAATTTCAATATTTATTCTGATGATGAAGATGAGGTTCCGATTTATAGACGGTTTGTCAATGATCAAGCGGTTGATGCTGAACCTCAGCCTGATCAAGTTGCTTTATCGCAGAAAGTTGACGCTTCAGTTTCAATTGAAGAAATCGGTCAGTCTGACTCTGTTCAGCCTACCGATCCGTCTAACCTTGATCAGCAAACCGGATGCTTGGAAGACACGTCCCGAATAAACCTCAGAAGGAATAAAAATCATCCTCTTGAACTAGTAATAGGTAATATCTCATCACCCGTCCGAACTAGGCGACAAAATTTGGAACACTATGAAAACTCAGCTTTCATATCACAAATTGAGCTGAAAAAGCCCGATTGGATTTTAGCAATGCAAGAGGAATTAAATGAGTTTGAGAGAAATAAAGTCTAGTACCTAGTCCCTAGACCAAAACATAAATCGGTCATAGGAACAAGATGGGTATTCAGTAATAAACTCAATGTAGACGGTTTAGTTACGAGGAACAAAACCCAGCTAGTGGCTCAAGGTTACAAACAGGAATAAGGCATTGATTTTGAAGAATCATTTGCTCTTGTGGCTAGAATTGAGGCCATTAGAATATTTTTGGCATTTGCGGCTTTCAAAAATTTCAAAGTTTTTCAAATGGATGTTAAAAGTACTTTTCTAAATGGTAAAATAAATGAAGAGGTGTGTGTTGATCAACCTCCAGGTTTTAAAAATCTAGAACACATGAATTATGTTTACCGGCTAAACAAAGCTCTTTACGGTTTAAAACAGGCTCCAAGAGCCTGGTACGACACATTAACCGCATTTTTATTTGATCACAAGTTTATAATAGGTTCGGTTGATAAAACTATTTTCAAATTTAAGAAAAAGGAACACATATTACTTGTTCAAATATATGTTGATTATATTATTTTCGGATCAACCGATCCAAAATTATGTGATAAATTTTCAAAAATGATGACTGACAAATTTCAAATGAGTATGATGGGAGAATTGAGTTTTTCTTAGGTCTTCAGGTCAAGCAGATTGAAACCGGAACCTTCATAAGCTAGCCAAAATATACAGCCGAACTGTTGAAGAAATTCGGAATAGACACATGTGCCGAGGCGGCTACACCAATGAGCTCATCTGTGAAGTTAGATAAAGACGAGGACGGTCAAGTAGTAGACATAACAGCATATCGAGGAATCATCGGTTCACTACTTTACCTAACAGCTAGTCGACCACACATCCTGTTCGCGGTCGGAGTATGCGAGAGATTTTAAGCCAATCTAAAGCAATCACATTATACCGCGGTTAAAAGAATTATAAAATATCTGAAAGGAACTCAAGACGTGGGACTATGGTACCCAAAAGACTCTAGTTTTAATCTAATAAGCTACTCTGATGCAGATTATGCAGGCTGCAAAATCGATCGAAAGAGTACAAGTGGGACTTATCAGTTTCTAGGAGACCGGCTGGTCTCATGGTACAGTAAAAAGCAGACTTCAGTTGCAACTTCAACCGCAGAGGCGGAGTACCTAGCAGTCGGAAACTGCTGTGCACAACTTCTTTGGATCCAACAACAACTTAGGGATTTCGGTGTAACTACCGAAGAATCTCCTATCTTTTGTGACAACACAAGCGCAATAGCAATCTGTTAGGGTCTAAAATCAAGGCCTCGGTCCTAGAATAAATTCCAGCAACCTTGCCCGGCACCCGGTCTCGGTCTTAGTGTGCACATGGGCCATATTTCTGTTTTGTTGTATTATTATTTTGTTTTGCTTTCTTTTTCTACTTTACAAACTGAATTCTGTTATTTTCTAGTTATTGTTGTAACCGAATATTTTGGGCAAGACATCACCTATATAAGGCTGATCTTTCTTCCCCAAGGACCCATGAATAGAATGATGAAGATATGACTTCGCTCCTATTCGTCTATTATTATTATTATGGACTGTTTGGTATAGACCAACAGTATTTCTCTTCGCACCCTTGATTCTTCTATCCCTTCCCCCCAAATTCTCTATCGAAAACCTTCCGCTGCCCTTTGATTGTAGAATTTCACCGGTCTTATAGATCAAGAACGTGATTCTTGAACCCAAAACACACCTTACGAAACAAGTCGTAACATTCTTGGTATCAGAGCAAGACGATTCTCAAATGAAAGAAACCAGATAGCAGCAAAGATGAATGATCTTAAAACCCTACTCGAAGGGCTGACCCAACAATATGCCTCCATGAATGCTGCCCTGCAACAACATATGACCGAACAGGCTGCCTTGCACAATGCTTTTCTGCCAAATATGAACAGAAGGTATGCTGCTGGAAAAAGCTTGACAGCCATTGAAAAAGGTACGCTTAATAATGGCCAAGATCCCGACACCCGATCCTATAATATTGCTTCTTGCTACCTTCCTCCAACCCGGCTCACAAATATTGATATTCCTGAATTTGATGGGACTGATTTGGAGGGCTGGCTCTTATTTGCCGAGCAAATCTTTAGGGAAAGCAAGACGAATGATGCCACAAAGCTGGACATTGTCCGCACTCACTTCTCAAAAGAGGCAAGAACGTGGCATGAATCATATTTGCGGAATCGCAACCATATGGAAGCATTGACGTTGCATAAATTCAAGAAAGATCTTTTGCTGCAATTCGGTCGCAGGCCCTTGTACAACGCCAAACCGCCGCTGCTGCCCAAACCATGCATTGTTAACACGGTCTGGCCGAGCACAAAATGGGAGCCCAATCATAGGTGCAAATCCAAATTGTACATGGCCCCGACTGATCATCAAGAAGTCCAAGAACGCGTTCAAAAACCCGTCCAAGAATCAGATTTTCATGACCCACCTTTGATGCTTGAGACAAGGGACGAACGTGTCATTATCTTGCACACTTTCTCAGTCCAGCAAGGTGCCCCTCGGTCGCGGGTCAACATAATACAAGGCAGCCAGCTAGAAAAGGCCTTGGAAAATCATAATGTTGCTGCCACGGTACAAACAAAGAACAAAAACGAATGCCAAAGTGTTTCACTTGTTTTGGAAGACGTTGCTGAAAATTTCCAAAAAATAATCAAAGGGCTAACCCAGCAACCCAACAACCGAACATCAGCCAGGAAGGTAGTCGGAAGACATGGCTATGTTGTTGCGCATGTGTTGCTGGTCTGGATAAAGGACTGGGCTTGGTTATTTGAAGACATTCTAGAGTATGCCCGGAAGAAAGATGACCCTTTTGTTGCACTTGGCGTGCTGGGCCGAAGGAAGGACTGGTCGTGGAGCAGGAAGACCGAAGGCTTCTAAGAAATGCGGTCCTAGACTCCGACACTTGCTGGACTTGCTGAAGTCCGACCGAATTCTTTGAAATATTGAGCATGCGAATTAGAGGCTCGGCAGACTCGACAGACCACGGTCCTTTTCGTCGAGGGCGACGAATTTTGAAGGGGGAGATAATGTTAGGGTCTAAAATCAAGGCCTCGGTCCTAGAATAAATTCCAGCAACCTTCCCCGGCACCCGGTCTCAGTCTTAGTGTGCACATGGGCCATATTTCTGTTTTGTTGTATTATTATTTTGTTTTGCTTTCTTTTTCTACTTTACAAACTGAATTCTGTTATTTTCTAGTTATTGTTGTAACCGAATATTTTGGGGCAAGACATCACCTATATAAGGCTGATCTTTCTTCCCCAAGGACCCATGAATAGAATGATGAAGATATGACTTCGCTCCTATTCGTCTATTATTATTATTATTATGGACTGTTTGGTATAGACCAACAGTATTTCTCTTCGCACCCTTGATTCTTCTATCCCTTCCCCCCAAATTCTCTATCGAAAACCTTCCGCTGCCCTTTGATTGTAGAATTTCACCGGTCTTATAGATCAAGAACGTGATTCTTGAACCCAAAACACACCTTACGAAACAAGTCGTAACACAATCACATACAATCCGGTGTTACACTCAAGACCTAAACACATTGACATAAGACATCATTTCATCCGGGAGCATGTGCAACAAAAACACATCCGACTGGAGTATGTCACAACCGAACAACAAGTGGTTGATATCTTCACAAAACCGCTACATGAAGTTAAGTTTTCTTATTTCAGAAATATTTTAGGACTTACTGATAGCAAACAACTTATGTCATAACATTAATGCGTGCTTTCAAACATACATCATCATGAAAAAAACTGGGGCATGTGCTCAGGGAGAAGCTCTCACTTCTCAAGCCATACCTCAATAGAAATTAAACACTCAAGGACGCTAACCGGAAAGATGTCTCCTGTTATGCCTGACAAATTCATACTACCAAATCACATGTATCTATATTGAACAGTTCAAATGACTTGGTAAAAAAAATAGTTTAATCCAAAGCTGAATAAATGTCGATCTGTTTCGACATTTCTTCACACCGGAATAAGCTATCTCGATAAAACCAGTCTTGGAAAACCAACCAATAAAATGCATCATGGTTTCGGTAAATTGAAGTTTTCCGGCTAACTTGGGACGACTGACCGTGTTTCCATGCATACCTTGAAAATGGAACCTATAAATCATAAAATAGTCTACCTCAATCGAGATGACAACACGTGTCCATCATCAAGAGAGGAAGACTAACATTTCGTCCATATATTTATTTTTTCATCATGAAAATCTTTAGCCATCATTACTATTGCATTGGAACTAAACATTGTACATCTAAACAAGTTAACCTTGCACTAATTACTTGATGACATCACTAAGCACACCCACATATCTAACATAGCCGAATCCTTGGCTATATAAACAACCCTTCCTATCTCAAAACATTTCACAAGAACATTATCAACAAAATACTTGAGCAAAGACTATCTAAAAGAACATAAACTCTTCTCATCTCTCTAAAAAGATCCTTCTAGCCAACTTTGATTCAATTTACCAATATGAGGAGTATGGCCTTAAGGAGTTGTTTCTTGACATGGAAAGAACCGGGCTAAGAAAATTCTTGTAAAATCGTTTCATCATCGACTACTTGGTAGTCGATGAATTCTTTGAGACTGCAAAGGAAGTGCACTGGGACATCATCCTGGCGCAAGTCTACAGCCAAACCTTCTTATTCAGCGAGACGGATTTCGCTGAATACTGCGGTTTACCTACTGAAGGGGTAACCGATCTCACATACTCTCCGGTGACCATTGAAGAAATGTGTCACCTGTTCTTAGGCTCTGATATCCCGGTTAAAACATGGGGCTCTAAGAGTCAACTTTCTCACAAGTACTAGATTCTCAGCGAGATTTTGGGAAAATCAGTTTTGGGTAGGGAAAAGAGATACTACTATACTCAATAAGTCTTTGAAATGATGATTGCTATCATGGTTGGCACCCCGGTCAACTGGTCCTGGATCATCTTCAGAATCTAAAAAAGATGATCACGGCCAACAAAACCGGCTACGCTCCTCAGCTGAGCGGCTTTTGTGCAAGTTTTGACATCCACTCTGGACCATTTGTCACTCTCCACCCGAAGCATGTGCTAACCAAGGAGAGAGTTCAAGAGATGATCGATAGATGGGAAAAGGCAACGACTATGAAGACCTCAATCGTTGGATCATCCAATGTTTAATCTTTTCCTGTCCTTTCTTTTAACCGAACCATGACATCTCATTTTCTTACTCTACCGAACCAATAATTTTGCTGTACTACCGGTTTAGTACATCTTTTAATGAAAATCATTTCCTTCCTCTTTTAGCCAAATCTTGAGTCAATAAAAATATTAATACCCTGAAATATTCTACATCGAATAATCTCAAATGATTCTTGGGAACAGACTTATTCATTTGCCAAAAGACGTACCTAGTCCGGATAGACTAGTTAGTCTACATCACATCTTTTCCAAACAAGTTATTATCTTGAAAAGGCATCAAGTATTTATTAACAATACATAAATGGTCAAATTTTCAAAATATTCTCATTAAATGCTCTCCAACCCCCGCACTATATAAAGACACCATTTCTCTTCAAACAAATCACATTTCAAAATCAGCTCTCTCTCTCTCTATACTTTGAACTTTCATCTCTATATCTTAGCCTTTCACTTATCCTTCAAAAATGAATACTGAAATCATAAACTCCATCATCGTCGATTTCGAATCCGTCCTTGAGAACAGACTCATCATTGTCTTGATCGAACCGCTGATCCAATCCGGTCTTCAAACATTTCTTGAAGGATCAGACACCATCCTCGAAGAGGAGGTGCACGAATTCTATAATAACGCACAAGTAAGGGATGATGGGAGAATCACCACTTACATTGATTGTGAGTTCTACCGGCTCACTGAATAGGCTTTTGCAGAAATGTTCAACCTTCTAACTGAAGGGTTCTCTAATTTCCCCTCTCCTCCGGTTGAAGCAAATGAGCGTTATGGTCACATCCTCTCCTGCAGTAGAAACAAGGTTGGATGTTGCGACTTAAAAGATGAATTGACCCCCCACTTCCAAATCCTTCAGGACTTGATCCAGCGGTCCATTCTGGGCCGAATGGCGAATCAAAACTACACTCGCCAAGTATTTAACCTCATAATCGCAATAACAAATTACTCACCCATAAACTGGGCCACCTTCATCTTCAACAATCTAAAGGAGCACATCACGACTCGAAGGAGAAGAATCGGATTCGCTCCTCAAATCACCCGGTACATCCGCTCCGTCATTCCAAATCGTGAACCCGGAATACCGGTAGGACCTGCAAACACGCTGACCAACGATATAATGAAAAACTGGATTGCAGGAATTGAGAACTAGATCGGTCACACCGTGGAGGATTGGGACTTGAAGTTAAATGAGATGAATCTTCACAATTGATAAATTTTTATTTTCTTCCGATTCATTTCCGGTCACATCGGTCATTTTGTTGTACGACCGGGTGACCATCTATTTTATCATCTCCCTCGTATTAATTTATAATATTTTCACTTTTTCTAAACTTCTGGGTTACCACAACTTTCTGAACTAACATAAAATTCCGGCTTAAATTTAATTTTTTCGGTTTGCCAAATTTTCAAGCTTAACATAATTTTTCCGGTTTACCAAATCTTCGGTTAAACATTAAAAGCTTCTGGTTAACCAAAGCTTCGGCTAAAACAATAAATCTCAAACATTAACATTCGGCAAAACTTCAAAAATTAACCGCCAACAGTTTACCGCTCAAATTTACCACTCTAAATTACCGCCAAAAGTTACTACAGTAACTTTTGGAGGGAAATTTTGGCGCCAAAACCAAGAACCAAGCGACGGTTCAATTTCTTAACCGTCAAGAAACCGCCCTTATATAAATTGGAAGTTAAATCATTATTCATCCATGCTCTCTCTCTCTAGAAATTTCAAAACAATTCTGCATCTTTATTTCTCTCGATCATCTTCATCATCTTCATTAATCACCATGAGACGAGATAACACACTCTTCACTTACATCTTGCAGGTCGACTTCAAAGATATCGACGAAAACGGAACCAACGAATACAAGGCCTTGATCGGGTCTTGAAGAGAATCTGGGCTGGAGAAGTTCTTATCTGGTCCGTATGTTCTTCATCAAAAGGAAGTCCTGAAGTTCTTCCACCAGGCGAGTCTAACGAAACGGACCATCACCGCCACTGTGAGCGGCACCACCTTTGAGATCACCGATGAACTATTTGCTGAAGTCCTCGGTTTACCAAATGTCGAAAGGAACTTCCGGACCGGTTTATTAGAAGCCGACTCTGCGGCGGTCTGGTAAGCACTTTCAAAGGATGCGGGTGACCTGGTGAATCACACCATCCGGAAGAAGACACTAAAGCCAGAGTTCCGGTGGCTCCTAGACATTGTCTCCAAATCCTTACAAGGAAAAGGAGGAAACTTCGACAACATGACCAGACTAAAACTCGAAATGATGATGGGCATAGTCCGCGGTGACAAAATCGATTGGGGCTGTGTATTATTCGAGCAACTTTGTGAAGTGGTTGCTAAGGCAAACGATCGGGTTCAAGCTTACGCCATACCGATCGGGAAAATTCTCAAATTCCTTAAAATCCAAATCAGTGAAGGTACACCTCTCTCCAACTGCAAAATTATGAATGCTGAGAGTGTTCTGACACGGGTTGTTAAACCGGATAAGGAAAGAGTTCCAAGATCAAGGGGCTCTAAGAAGGCTGAATCGGCTACATCGGAAGGCGCAGGTTCTAAAGTAGCCGAGTCGTAGGATAAGGGTAAACAGATAGCGGCAAAAGAGAAGACAGATAGAATCAAATCTTTGGCAAAGAAAACCAGGAATCCGACTAAGAAGAAAGCGGCTGGCAAGTCAAAAGATTCTGAGAAAACTCCATCCGAGCAATCCTCTCGGCTGTCCAATCCTCTATTTCAACCCATTCCCATAAAGGTTAACATTCTGTTTCCTATCTCCTCATCCCCTCCTCCGTCTGAAGAGGTTAGTATCCACTCTGTTCACTCTAAATCTGTTCAGATTACTATAGAGAAAGTGGTACAAGATGTCACTCGTGCTAATGAAGACGAGGTGACAAGTGTTCTTGAAGAAACTGGTCAGGTTGGTGCAACTGATCAAACCAAAGACAATCCGGTCGAAGAAACGGCCAACACTGAAACTGAAGTCCCTCCAATGCGAGAGGGAGATAATGAAGAAAGACAATCGTTCGGTCCAGCTGTGGGAGATTCTATCCCAACCGGATCCAACCCAACACCGGCTTATAAAGGGCCGGTCAACCAATCTATTACGTCGGGAGGTTCAAATCCGGGTGATAAAGAAACACAAGAATTGGCTAAGGATGATCCTCCGGTGCAATGAGGAAACGGATCTCAAAATGGGTCAACCGGTCTTACTACTCAGGGACCAGAACAACCCGAAATTTTAACGGAATCAGCTCCTCCGACTTCTCAACGGGAAATAGAGGCCATATTTCAGCAATTGCTAACTCATCTGGACGAAGCGGCTGAAGGAATAGCTCGTCCTTATCACTTTTGGGCCAGAGTCAGAAGTCAAAACAAATTCTCACACATGATTCCCGATCTTACCTTAAATAAGTACTAGTCAGAACTGTTGATAATAGAACAGGAAGATTTCGATCTTGCGAAAACCGATATCATCTCAATGGTCTTAGCAAGAGGATCTCTGATCGATGAACAAGCCAAGCTGAAAGCATTAGATGAAGCATTCAATAACGTTCAAAGGGATCCAAACGAGATGGAAAAAAATAATGATTGAACGTTTCACCAAGGTGAGAAACGATACCATTCTCAACATCGAACGGATAGAGGAAGAACTAGAAGTGGTATGCAATGACTGTCTCTTGTATCAGAAAGATTACCAAAGAAAGCCTATTTTTGAAATCGGTGAATGCTCCAAAACAGAAGGGGACCGGCAACAAAAATCTCATCCGCATCCAAATGAGGATAAAGCCGACAGTCCCATCCCTCCAAGTAAGTCCTCCTCTCACTCTGCTTCCAGGGATAATGAATCGACCGGTTAAAAGAAATCGAAAACTATAATGTCGGTTCATACACAACCAAGTCAGGAAATTGAGTACACATCCGAGAATATCAAGGGCATCATCGATAATGCGGTTGTCACATCAATGAATGAATGGCACAACATCACGGAAGATAGAACCACCACCCTCAAATCTAAACTAATTGAATCGGTTAAGGCAACAGTTGAGTCATCAACCTCTCCGCTGTTAGAAATGTTCCAAATTATGGCGGCTCAGATTGAGGAGCTGACAAAGCCAAAAGAGGTTAATGCTCAAGACCAGATCCAAGCTGATGCTGAAACAGCCCTTCGACTCTAAGCCAAAGAAGAAAAAGAAAAACGGTTGAGAAAAGAAATGGAAGAAAATGACTTGAGAATAGCCCGAGAATTTGATAAGGTAGAAAAGGAGAAACGAAAACAAGCTGAATCGGTTCAGGCTGAAGGAATAGTGACAAGGCGTTAGTCTAAAAGAAAGAAGATAGCCGATCTGATGTATCAGGTAGAACAAAGTGGCCTTCAAGGTCCACAACCGGATGATCACCCAAATCGACCCTAGCCGATGAAGAAGAAGAGGATGACACTCCTCTACGACCAAGGAAGAAGAAAGTTGCACCGTCCTCATCCGCTCTATCGACAAGTCAAGGAACATCAGTCATTCCACCATCTCGACCACCCAGACCGACATGTGGATCCTTCCACTTCAACAGCTTACCTCCCGGAAGAACAATCCTCTTAGCCGGATGGCGCATGAATGCGGATCGAAGAGCTAGGGAATGACAAGCCGAGCAGGAGAAAAAGCTCAAAGAGCAAGAAAATGGAGGACCATCTGATCCATAGTTTACTTGTTTTATTTCTTTTTTGTCTTGAACTTATGAACTTATTACCCCTACTTTTCGCTTATCTTATTTATGAAGTTAGTTTTTGAAAAATCAACTCTTTCAACCAGCTTAGGTTCATCAGACACATATTTCAAAATAGCATATTTTGACACTTTTCATTGAAAAGTATCAAAAATGGAGAAATTGCTAAAAATATCTTTCACCCTTAGAAAAATTAAGGAAGTTAATTTTTAAACCGGCCATACATTACAAGTTTTGAATATTTATTCTAAATAATCAAAAAGGGAGAAATTGTTAGAAAAATTAAAGAAATTAATTTTTAAACCGGAAATACATTACAAGTTTTGAATATTTATTCTAAATAATCAAAAGGGGAGAAATTGTTAGAAAAATTAAGTAGATTAATTTTAATCGGCCAAAGAACTTAATCAACCTCAATCTTCCTGTGCAGGTACAGATCAAGTCGCATCATACCGACTGAAGTACATGACTAAATGATTCGGTCATAGTTTATGAAACCGGCTGAACTCCTCAACCGGATCGGCTAGCAAATGCCAATTCATCCGGCTGACTCACTCTTATTGAAGATCATAAAAGTTCAACGGAAAAATATGAAAAGTGTTGAATCTGAGAAAATGAAGTAATATAACGATATAAAGATTTCTCAAAAATACAAAAGAAGATAAGATCCGGATCAAAAGCATGCAACGAAAACAATGATGAAATTGTTTATCTAACTCTACAAGCAACATCTGATTCAGGCGGCTGACTTGGTGCATGTATGCCATGTGTCAAAAATGCAAGCCGGCCTAAGTGCATGACTGCCAAGTGTCCGAAATAACAAAGCGTGCACGCAACCTCTGAACCGGATCGGCGTGGCTTAAAATGACCAATCAAGCGGAGAGAGAAAATTATGACCATTGTCAAATTTTCTCTATAAATAGAAGCCAATGGTGCCGAAAAAACATACTCGTGAGATCACTACGAAAACGCTCATACAAGAGATTATAAACAACAAACATAAGATCTTACACACGACTTCGAATATCAATTGAAATTCCTGAAAGTGTCTTTGTATTGTGTGTATTTTACCAAGTGTAAAAGTATTGTATTACATCATTGTGAGTGGTGTAACCGACGAGCTGTTACTTGCTCGGATTGTGTAATATTCGGTAGTGAATATCCTTCTCACTGTTTGAGTAGAAGGGGTGACGTAGGAGATTAAACTCCGAACATCCATAAAATTCTGCCTCGTGTTCTTTACTTTAATATTCCGCTTACTCCCTCAAACCTAATCGAAACATCTAAACCGAGATAACTAGTATACCCTTAAATCAAACCGGTTTCTCCTTAAACTGATATCTCCTAAATAACCTCCAAACTGAATTGTGTGTGTTGCTTCAAGTTGAAACAAACCATTTCCGCACTTGAACCCGATTCAAGAGGTTTGTGACAGCTTGTGTAGTGTTAAGAAGTGATTTTAGTCTCTAACCGGAATATTACCAATATTGTGTGTGTTGTTGTGTAAGCGTTCACCATTGAAATCGGAACCCCGGTTCTCTAAGGGCGATCCCAATCCTAACAAGATGTCTATTATCGTTGAAATGGAAGACATGTGATCAATACAACTAGTCGGTTGTCTTAGTGCTCACCAAACATCTCCTCTAAAGCCAAATGGGAGACAACTATATCAATTTTATCAAAACCCTGTCATTTTACTCCTACCTTAAAAAAGTGAACGGTCACATTATTAACATATAACATGAAGACACGTGGCTTTCATGTATTAAAATGTGACCAACACTCCATATTGCTTATCAAACGCCTGTTATTTCTAATGATGTCATTTACTTCGTAAATAATGATTTTTGAGACTATGTTCCATTTCTTTAAAAATTTGTTAGGCCTTTTAGACCTAAATTAATTTAATTAAATATGCACAAATGGAGGGGGACATTTTTTGATTTGACTAGAAAGATGTATTAAAACAAATGTCTCAAAATTGGACTGATTAGATCAGTCATTGAAAGAGAATGTATATCAGACGAGTTATGCTTAAGAAACTTGCAATTTAAGCATGGTCAGACATCTCAATGTAAGGCAGACACCTTTCGAATAGAAGTTTATCCAAGCTCAAACGCAAGGTATATATGCGGACAATACATATAGACGTCTATCTACGTGCGCTCTTCAGACGCCTCATCTTAAAACGAGTGGGACATCTGTCCTATTTTTAATGCGTTGTCTTTTTACCTTCCCTCTTAGACAGTAAAATGTTCACATTCCCAATTAATTGGAGGGAATATTTATTTAATGATGACTTTTAATGACGAACGTTTATCTTAAAATGAAAGTTTATTTTTAATGATGACATTTGGGACCCGTGTCAATTCAAATCTATTTTAGGGTGTCTTGCACGCCTAAAATATTACTCTATATTTGAGATTTTCTAAAACTTTAAATCTTATTTCGCTCTATAGTCTTTCTAGAAACTTAATCGTCTTCTTTGTCTATTTTCAAAACCCTAAGATGTCTAAGAAAACTATTGTCTTTCCTCAAAACACCATGCAGGTAGACTTCGATTCGGTGTACGCATCAGGGTTGTCGACGATGGTGACAATGTTCAAATCCATGGAGGCTTTCGGCCTCAGGAAATTTCTTGGCGGACCTTTTATTCTTCACGACCAGGAGGTGTGTGTGTTCTTTGATACCGCGAAGATAGAAGGAGATTATATTTCATCAATTGTGAAGGACCCTCTTTGCCGAGTTCCTCGGGCTTCCGACGGTAAGCCACACGTTTATTGAAGAAATTATGACCGAGGTTATCTCGGAGATGCGTACCTTCTTCTCTAATATCGGAGGTCTTGTGAAAATTAACGGGAAGAAAAAGTATCTCAAATATGAGTACTGTCTTCTCAACGATATTTGTGTTAAATCCATTCAAGGGAAAGCAGGGTCGTTCGATGCCTACACCCAAGATAGATTCGAGATGATGGTGGACATAATAAAAGGAATGATTGTCAATTGGGCGTCCATTCTTTTCTCTACCCTTTTCTAAATGGTCTCTCCACTTAGCAAGCAAAGTATGGGCTTCTTAGTCCAACTCAGTTGGATTCTTGAGCATCTGAAGGTGCCTGTAGGCAAAGGCGCCACCATAAACGTAAACAAGATAATGACTAGTTCTATAGTTGGGAACCATATTTCTCGAATGAAGATAGTTAAATAAACAAAATCAACCTCATCGGCTCAACAGACGAGTGGTTAGTCGACCACTCGGTCCAAGCGTCCTACGACCTCTAGTCATAAGACCCCTACGAAGAGAATGAAGACGTCGGTAATGAAGTCTTCCGCAAGCACTTCCAGTCAGAAACGGGTGCCTATTGGAGATACTTCTAAAGTCGACTCCATTCCAAAAAGGGATAGGATAGAGGAAGCCCCTATTGGTGTTGTTCCTTTGTTCTCTGCCTCACCGTCTCCTTTAGCCGAAGTTTAGGCTAGTCAACTCAAGGCGCTTGGTGAGGCGTTTACCTTAGCTGCTGGTCAGACGGATGTCATTCCATCTGGTCAAACGGATGCTCTATCTACTCATCAGAGAGATGCCTCTCTTGTAGTTCAAGCGTCTAATAAGGTAACTTCCGATCCTATTCTGGTCATAGACCCCTTTGTAGTTCCCATTGTGAAACAAGCTGCTAAACCAACTACTGAGACAATTGGTGAATCTATTGAGGAGAGACATGGGGAAGAAGTTGTTATCTCCCTTGTCGAACTAGTGGTTGTGGAAGTTACTGGTCAAGATGAAGTTGTTATACCTGTAAAAGAGCAGGAGGCTGTGCCTGTGTCTGATGCTGTTAATATTGAAGAAACAGTTGATCCGGCTACTGTACAGACCAATGAAACAGCACTCGTTTAGACGGATGCGGGCCCTACTGCAGCCTTTCCAACATCACTATGAAGCCAGAGGGCTGACGACATCGCATTTAGAGAGCCTGTTCCTAACCCCAAGCCTTCCGAAGTTGTAGGGAAGGGAAAAACGCAGTATACTATATTCCAGAACTCCCGTCTGAAGTTAATCAAACACTCGACGTCATCTTGGAGGACGTTGAGTCTACAACGTTTGTGAAAATCGAGTTGTTTGATAAATGGCTATGCACTAGGCTCAACACGAAGTTTAGTGATATCACAGGTTCTATTGTGGCGAAAAAATGGAAGGAACTGCTTAAAATGGAGAAATCAGTCCTATACTAGGCCAAGACCTAAGATGTCAATGAGGCTCTCAAGAGAAGAGAGCTCGTTGTATCAAATGCTAGAGGGCGTGCCCTCTTTTCTATCGTCTGCCAAAGGAAAAAAAACTTTAATCCTTCTGACAAAACTGCTCAAACATATGGGAAGGTTCTTGAATTTCTTCAATTGCTCATGGAATCCTATTGCTTCAATCATAAAGCAACTTCACATTATGATTATTCAAAGACTTGAATTCAGTAAGCAAGAAAATTGAATGGTTTCTCTCTTTGTAAAATCCGATTGCTTATTCGTTCTCTAAGGCAGATTGTCTGTTGTCCTTTAGATTTGTTAAATACTGAGCAGGAGCTAACTGTCGAATCTTTTAGAATGATACGTGGCACTTTTCCATTGGAAAGCCTCCATTGTACACAGCATGTTCTAAGCACAAGGATCGTGGTCGTACACCACTGGTAGTGTGCCGAATATTCCATCAGGGATGTACCTGCAAAACAAGTAATGTGAGGAAAATTCTCTTATGTGGCATTCCTTGGTTGGTTGTACATAGTTGTTGTACTAATCTTCACTAGAAAGTGGAGCAGGAGTAGGGTACAACTATAGCACGTGGGTAAGTGAAATCCTAGCTTCAAGCATACTGCTTAAACTGAGCATTAAACTTATTTCAGTTAGACGGACTGTGAAAATCATTCTAATGAAATAAAACATCTCCTTTTAATAACCGAGTCTATTAGACTGACCGGTCTAATAGAATTAGAATACACGTCTAATTACAATAACCATTAGACTGCACGTCTAACTCCACTGAGTTAGACTACACGTCTAATTCCGGTTCTACCTCAGACTTGTCTGAAGGAGTTAGACTCACGTCTAACTTTCAATAATTAGACTACACGTCTAATTATCCAACAACCATTAGACTGCACGTCTAACTCCATTGAGTTAGACTGCATGTCTAATTCCGGTTCTACCTCAGACTTGTCTGAAGGAGTTAGACTCACGTCTAAGTTTCACTTTCTATTAGACTGCACGTCTGATAGGATTGACTTTATCGATAGAGACGGGGGTCTGGCTAAGATTGAAGGCTTATGAAAAACGGTTTGAAAGAAATCATGTTAGGGATTTAATTCGCTTTCTATTCTACGCAAACACTTGTAAACACTTGAAATGAATTCAAGGCGGAATTGTTTACTTGGGTTTGAAGCACAAGATGAAATATGAAAAGATTGCAGAAATGAAGAATACAGCAGTTTGTTTATGGATGTTCGGAGAAACTCTCCTACGTCACCCCTTCTTCCAACCACCAGAAGGATTCACTATAATATGATTCGAATCAAATACAGTTTACACACACACTTAGCTCACTATTGAACAGAACATTTTCTGTTCAATTACAAGATGAAGAATATCACTCAGCTAAAGGTGTTTTTATTCTAGCTCTCTCTTGATTCACACACAGTACAATCAGAAAGCAGCTTCATAGTATGAATTCAGTAAGCAAGATGATTGAGTAGTTTCTCTCTCTATAAAATCAGATTGCTTGTTCGTTAGGCAGATTGTCCGTTGTCCTTTAGATTTGTTAAATACTGAGCAGGAGCTAACGGTCGAATCTTTTAGAATTATACGTGGCACTCTTCTATTGGAAAGCCTCCATTGTACACAGTAGGTTTGAGCACAAGGATCGTGGTGGTACACCACTAGTAGTGCGCCGAATATTCCATCAGGGATGTACCTGCAAAACAAGTAATGTGAGGAAAATTCTCTTACGTGGCATTCCTTGGTTGGTTGCATATAGTTGTTGTACTAATCTTCACTAGAAAGTGGAGCAGGAGTAGGGTACAGTTATAACACGTGGGTAGGTGAAATGCTAACTTCAAGCGTACTGCTTAAACTGAGCATTAGACGTATTTCAGTTAGACGGATATGTAAAATCAGTCTAATGAAATAAATCATCTCCTTCTAATAGTAACGTCTATTAGACCGACAGGTCTAATAGAATTAGACTCACGTCTAATTATCCAATAACCATTAGACTGCACGTCTAACTACACTGAGTTAGACTGCACGTCTAATTCCGGTTCTACCTCAGACTTGTCTGAAGGAGTTAGACTCACGTCTAACTTTCACTAATTAGACTACGCGTCTAATTATTCAATAACCATTAGACTGCACGTCTAACTCCACTGAGTTAGATTACACGTCTAATTCCGGTACTACCTCAGACTTGTCTGAAGGAGTTAGACTCGCGTCTAACTTTAACTAATTAGACTACGACTCTAATTATCCAATAATCATTAGACTGCACGTTTAACTCCACTAAGTTAGACTGCACGTATAATTCTGATTCTACCTCAGATTTGTCTGAAGGAGTTAGACTCACGTCTAACTTTCACTAATTAGACTACGCATCTAATTATCCAATAACCATTAGACTGCACGTCTAACTCCACTTAGTTAGACTGCACGTCTAATTCCGGTTCTACCTCAGACTTGTCCTAAGGAGTTAGACTCACGTCTAACTTTCACTTTCTATTAGACTGCACGTCTAACTCCACTAAGTTAGACTGCACGTCTAATTTCGTATACATATTAGACCATCCGTCTAATTGCAAATATATTAGATTACACGTCTAACTCCGATGAGTTAGACTGTACGTCTAATTCCGTATATATATTAGACCATCCGTCTAATTGCAAATATATTAGACTACACGTCTAACTCCGATGAGTTAGACTGTACGTCTAATTCCGAATATCTATTAGACCATTCGTCTAATTACAAGTCTATTAGACTACACGTCTAACTCCGATGAGTTAGACTTTACGTCTAATTCTATGCATTCATTAGACTACACGTCTAACTCCGATGAGTTAGACTGTATGTCTAGTTCTATGCATTCATTAGACTACACGTCTAACTCCGATGAGTTAGACTGTACGTCTAATTCTATGCATTCATTAGACTACACGTCTAACTCCGATGAGTAAGACTGTACGTCTAATTCTATGCATCTAATTGCCAAAATCGGTCTAATGATCCTCATTAGAGCCAAGTCTTATGAAATATTGTTTCAATACACCTGCAACTCATAAGTTATTTCATCATCAAAATCTCAATGGTTAAATTATTTCAACACACAGTCAAAATAATTTGACCCAACAATTTCCCCCTTTTTGATGAAGAAATTGCAAACCTGCATATATATCAACACATGCATTCATCATATAAATAAACAAAACCCTTGTTCACTTACATCAAACATTCAAAACCAATATTCAGAGAATCATCAGAGAAACATTGTTTGAAAGACTTAAATAGAGCATAAGAAAAGAAATTATTATTCTTCCCTTTTAACTCGTGGATCGGTTGGACTCATGTCTTGACCGGGAAGCATGTTGAAGAAGGAAGGATAGCCGCGACCACCACGACCGCCTTCACTTGATCTACCACCCCGTTCATTGCCGCTGCCACGACCTCCTTGATCAACTTTGGCTAGCCTACTACGGCCACCACTGCTTCGACCTCCACGCTCACCACCGCTTCGACCTCCACCTCTCTTGGTTGGCCTAGGATTGTCATCAGTGCTTGGAGCTTGCCTGGATCTAGTGTCGATTGACACTCCATCATTTCTTCCACTTGACTCGCTTTGAGCGGGTCGAGATTGAGTACCTTGAGCATTGGCCTTTGCGTTCTCCTTTGCTTGAAATTTCCTTTGCAATGGAGTCAGCAAATTCATGTCGTTCATTGTCATTTCTACTCAAACAGCCCTGAATTTCCACCATCGGATTCTTCACCAGACTGAATTCTTCTAAGGTCTCCTTGTGGTGTTCATCATTGAATTGCCTTTCAATGTTCAGAAGTACACTTTGACAGCTGAAGAGTTGCTTTTCAAACTATGAGAAGTTTAGATTTGCGACATGAGTCTCATAAATGTTCTTCTTCAAAGTGTTGTCAAACTCAGTAAGGACCTTGATAATCTTGCTAAAGCCCTCTCTTTCTTCTTCCTTCGTGTTCATGGCCTGTGTCATGGTCTTCTGAATCGATGAGAGAAGAGACCTCATAGATCTTAACACCTTGTTTCCTTCGATAGAGGACTCTTCAGGAGATGAGATCTCTTCAGACTCTGCAACCATGCTCTTAATTGACTCAAAGTTTATGTGAATCTGCAAGGATTGCTCCAGTTGATTCTTTTCGGCCTTCTTAGCAGCTTCATCCTGCTCTTCTTCTTCAATTTCTTCTTCAGCTCTCTGAAATCTCTCATAGAGATTTCCAGTGTAATGAAGAGGAATGTTGATATTTTCATGAACATTTCCCACAATTGTGTCGGGAAATAGACGGGGCTTGATAAACGTTGCTTGTTGATCCTGTTCCTCCTCAGATGAGGAACTTTCTTCTTCATCGGCCTTCTCTTTAGAGGGTTCCCCCTCAGATCTGACAGTTTCTGGCTGAGTTACCTCTGCCACTTTCTCTTGAACAACCTCTGTTCTCACAACAGGGGTTAACATCACATTTTCTTCAAGAGGAGCTTGAACAGCTTCCTCAATCACATCTTCGACAATCACTTCTTCTTCATTTGTCTCAAGAGCTTGTTCAGGCTCTTGGACAATCACTTCTTCTTCTTCTTCATTCGGAAACTCTTGAATGGGTTGATCTAGAATGCGTCTCTCTTCGGGAGAAAGATTCTCGAATTCGATCACGAGAGCATCATCTAGCTCATCAGCATCTTTCTCAGCATTAAGAATATCCATAGCTTCATCATCATTTAGAGGTTCTGCACTAGAGCAATCGGCGCCATGAATGTGTCGAGAAGCTACTGAGACGTAGCCATCTAGGATGTCGTTTAGCTTCTTCAAAACCTTCACTTCTACTTCAGATCCTTTCTCAAAAGGATTGAAGTTTGCCTTTCTGGCTTCGAAGATTGGGAAAAGAGCTTTTCCATACAGACAAGCTTCTACAAAATCTTTTCTCTTTAGAGCCTCAGCAACCTCTGAAGTTCTATCCCTTTTCAGAACTTTGTTTTCGTTTGCCACCCTCTTCTTCCATTCTTTCGTTATAGTAGAGTTTGACAAAGAATCATTATACTTGGATGACAATCTCTCGAGAAACCAAGATTCAAAAATCTCCAATTTCTCAGCTGTGATAACTTTAACTTGATCTAAAATGAGGTCAACAATCCCTGTTGCCTCCGATACCTTTTCAGGAGCTTGGGTTGAAATCTTTTTGCCTTTTCCAACAACCTCTACGGGTTTTGGAGCAATTCTGGGTTCACCGATTACGATTCCACCTGACTGTCTTTTGGAACGCATCAGTTCAAACGCTGATTGAGGTTCCTTACAGAGCTCAGCAGGGAGCTCCACACGAGGTACTTTCCCTGCTACCAATGAATCTTTAGGAGCGGGAATAGTGGATTCACCAGCCACAAGGGTAAGAACAGCCCCTTGTTCTGGTTGTGAAGACTCTGTAGCACCGGCGGCTACTAGGTTAGTTTGAACAATAGGAGACGCATTCTTGTTAACACTTTCAATATTTAGACCGGCTGACTCAACAGCAGGCCCTTCAGCAGATTCTCTCAACGGAGAAAATACAGATTCAGCTTGTTCCACAATAGGAACATCAAACTTAGGCACAGCGGCCAGAGATTTGGAAGAGGTTACCTTTACAGATTTAGACGCGCGGGACGCCTTTGTCTTCTTCTCCTTTGAGACACAAGATCTCGAAGGTTTCCTCAAAATGGTTGAGGGAGTGGATAGTGAGGACATCGGAGTTGCAGCAAGTACGCCTAGACCTTGCCATAACCTTGAATCGACAGATTCAGAGTCCTTCTTGTTTGAACTCTTCAAACTGGAGGAACTTGCCTCCGATTCATTCACCGTTTTCGTTCTCTTTTCCCTTGTTGACATCAGAAAAGCAGATGGTTGCTTGGATCGGGTAGAGGGCTTTCCACCGATTTGGTAACTCGATGCACCATATGCAGATTCAAGATTGTTCTTCATCCTCATCAGTGTATTAGCCACTGTAAGGGAAGTATAAACTCTTGGAGAGTTGATCTACACAGGTTCACCAACAGGAACCCTCAAATGCTTCAACAGATGAATTAGTTGAGAAGAAAACGTTATGCTTTCCTTGTTCGTCTTACTGATCGAGAAGCACAAGTTCTGGAAAAGGGTGTGAGCCTAGTTTACCTAGATTCCCTTTGAGATAGCACACATATAGTCAAAACGGTCTTGACTATAGAGATGGAAAGAACCTGATTTCCCTTGTAGCGCCTTTGCCACCACGTCGTTCAGTAGAATAAAATGCGGTTTGAACACATTTTTGGGTCCATTAACATGGATTATTGAACCATCAGTAGAGAAGGTACTCTTCATCTACTCCATGATTTCTGGTGAGAGGATCAAGTTGAACGAGTGCCCCTTCGTTGGAAGTTCAAAGAACTCCGCATAACTGCTTCATCGAATGAGAACTCCATTTCGTTGACGGTTGCTACGATGGATTCACCCACCATAGTTGCCGTTTTGAAGAACTCGCGAACTTCTTTTTCATAGAATACGAACGGACCGCCAAGATACTTTCTTAACCCATAATATTTTAGGGTTCGGAACATCTCCACCACCTCCGATTGATCAAAAGTATACACCAATGGAAAATCCACCTGCAAAGTACAATGACCCAAAGTGATTTTCTTCACCATTTTTCAAAAGAATATGAAACGACACAATATTTCAGAGAGATTTAGAGAGAGAAATGCAAAGAAAGCTAGGGTTCTTAAAGATTTTGAGAGATTGAAAACTTTCAAACTCATGCACTAATATCCTTATATAGACAGAAGAGGGGAATACAGAATAACCGTCTTTTCTCAAGGGTATGGCCCGTCAATAAATGTTAGACGTCCTTTTTCAATGAGTCATCATTACAAATGAGGGTATATCAGTCATTTTCTTTAAATTTGAGAGACACGTGTCTTCATGTTATTAAGAGATGACTGTTTGATATTATGAGCGGAAAAGTAAATAGCTCTCAATTGTGGGACAGTTGTCCTTGATTAGTCTAATCAGCACGTAGTTAGACGTTTTTCTTAGTTCACAAATCCATATAATAAAACATCTATTAGACGGGTGAGTCTATTAGACGCATACGTCTAATTCCGTGTTTATAAAAATCCGTCTAATGTCTATTAGACGTGTACGTCTAATTCCGCATAAACACCACGTGTTAGACGTGTGTTTGATTAGACGTGAGCATCCACTTGCTCATGACATAAAAACGTCTAACGTCTATTTGACGTGTCCATCTAATCGCGTAGGTATAGCACCTCAACATATAGACTTAGATGTATAGATTATGAGCAAAAATACGTCTAAGTACACACTGTTTCTTTTAAACACATTTGTCTAATTAGACCGATTAAGAATATTCGTCTACATAGTATCTTTACTTTCAAAGTAATTTTCCCTCTCATTATGGACATAAAAATGTGATAGATAATTTTTGTGGTCCCAAGACCAAAAACATTTTCAACAAATAAAAACATTTATTCTTCTATAGGGCTATGTACTTAGAGGAGTACTCTTCTAGCTTACTTCATGCAATCTTCCTGCATCACCTCAGTCTCCTGAGTTCCTTCTTCATCTTCTTTTGCCATGAAGCACGCCACCTCTTCTTCATCACTTTCACTGGATGAAAAATAAGAGCCACGTCTGTTTACTCTGTTCTTCCCGTCACCTGCAATAAGAGCCTTCAGCTCTTTTCCATCATCCTTGGCATCTTCACGCTTTGGCTTCCGGCATTCCGATGCGTAATGACCTTTAATACCACAGTTAAAAAAAGTGACATTAGCTTTAGATTTTCTATTATCATTAGAATTTTAAGAGTTTGAGTTAGAGTTGCTCTTCTTCATGAAGTCGCCAAACTTCTTCACAAAGAGAGACATGGCATCGCTGCTCAACTGTTGATTTGCCATCTTCACGTCCGGAGCGGTTGGTGGCTCTTCAACAGTCACCAACGCCTTGGCAATGATAACGGGCGTAGGTTGATCTTCTTCCATCCTACAGTTCAGCTCGAACTCATAGGCCTTAAGGTCAGCAAAGAGATCAAAGAGAGAGATCTTATTAAGATCTTTGGATTCTCTCATCGCCATAGTCTTTATGTCCCATTCCCTTGGAAGAGCATGCATGACCTTGATAGCAAGCTCTCGGTTGCTATAGGTCTTGCCTAGGATAGACAGAGAGGAGACGATCTTGTTGAATCTGGTGTCGAAATCGTTCATTGTTTCACCAGGACGCATTTTGAAGCTGTCAAAATATTGAGTGGCAACCATGATCTTTTTTTCCTTGGTTTGCTCGTTGCCCTCGCACAATTGAGTGAGTTTGTCCCAGACCTCTTTGGCAGTATCACATTCGATAATGTAGTTGAACATGCTGTCATCGAGAGATCTGTACATAACGTCAAGAGCTTGTTGAGGTTGTTCTGCCTCTTTTCATCAGAGTTCCAGTCGTCCTTCTCCTTATCAATCTTGATAGGACCTTCTGTGACAACGCTCCACATGTCATCATGAAGAGAAGAGAGATGAGCACGAACTCTTTTATTCCAAACAATGTAGTTTTCTCGAGAGAAAGTTGGAATGGCTCTAGCACTGGCATCTTTTGTTATGGTCGACATATTTCTGGAAAGGCTTGAGAATAGTAACCTGGCTATGATACCAATTGATAGGATCGACTTTATCGATAGAAACGGGGGTCTGGCTAAGGATGAAGGCTTATGAAAAATGGTTTGAAAGAAATCCTGTTAGGGATTTAATTTGCTTTCTATTCTACGCAAACACTTGTAACACTTGAAACGAATTAAAGGCAGAATTGTTTACTTGGGTTTGAAGCACAAGATGAAATATGAAAAGATGACACCCCTTTTTCCAACCAATATGAAAAGAAACTCTCCTACGTCACCCCTTCTTCCAACCACCGGAAGGATTCACTATAATATTATTTGAATCAAATAAAGTTTACACACACTAAGCTCACTATTGAACAAAACACTTTCTGTTCAATTACAAGATGAAGAATATCACTCAGCTAAAGGTGTTTTGATTATAGCTCTCTCTTGATTAACACACAGTACAATTAGAAAGCAGCTTCACAGTATGAATTCAGTAAGCAAGATGATTGAGTAGTTTCTCTCTCTACAAAATCAGATTGCTTGTTCGTTAAGCAGATTGTGCGTTGTCCTTTAGATTCATTAAATACTGAGCAGGAGCTAACGGTCGAATCTTTTAGAATGATACGTGTCACTCTTCCATTGGAAAGCCTCCATTGTACGCGGGAGGTTCTGAGCAAAAGGATTGTGGCTGTACACCACTAGTAGTGCGCCGAATATTCCATCAGGGATGTACCTGCAAAACAAGTAATGTGAGGAAAAATTCTCTTACGTGGCATTCCTTGGTTGGTTTCATATAGCAGTTGTACTAATCTTCACTAGAAAGCAAAGCAGAAGTAGGGTACAACTACAGAATGTGGGTAGGTGAAATGCTAGCTTCAAGTATACTACTTAAACTGAGCATTAGACGTATTTCAGTTATACAGATTTGTAAAATCAGTCTAATGAAATAAAACATCTCCTTCTAATAGTAACGTCTATTAGACCGGCTGGTCTAATAGAATTAGACACACGACTAATTATCCAATAACCATTAGACTACACGTCTAACTCCACTGAGTTAGACTGCACGTCTAATTCCGGTTCTACCTCGGACATGTCTGAAGGAGTTAGACGCACGTCTAACTTTCACTAATTAGACCACACGTCTAATTATTCAATAACCATTATACGGTACTTTTAACTCCACTGAGTTAGACTACACGTCTAATTCCGGTTTTACCTCAAACTTGTCTGAAGGAGTTAGACGCACGTCTAACTTTCACTAATTAGACCACACGTCTAATTATTCAGTAACCATTAGACGGTACGTCTAACTCCACTGAGTTAGACTACACGTCTAATTCCGGTTCTACCTCAGACTTGTCTAAAGGAGTTAGACGCACGTCTAACTTTCACTAATTAGACCACACGTCTAATTATTCAATAACCATTAGACGGTTCGTCTAACTCCACTAAGTTAGACTACACGTCTAATTCTGGTTATACCTCAGACTTGTCTGAAGGAGTTAGACGCACGTCTAACTTTCACTAATTAGACCACACGTCTAATTATCCAATAACCATTAGACTGCACGTCTAACTACACTGAGTTAGACTGCACGTCTAATTCCGGTTCTACCTCAGACTTGTCTGAAGGAGTTAGACTCACGTCTAACTTTCACTAATTAGACTACGCGTCTAATTATTCAATAACCATTAGACTGCACGTCTAACTCCACTGAGTTAGATTACACGTCTAATTCCGGTACTACCTCAGACTTGTCTGAAGGAGTTAGACTCGCGTCTAACTTTAACTAATTAGACTACGAGTCTAATTATCCAATAATCATTAGACTGCACGTTTAACTCCACTAAGTTAGACTGCATGTATAATTCTGATTCTACCTCAGATTTGTCTGAAGGAGTTAGACTCACGTCTAACTTTCACTAATTAGACTACGCGTCTAATTATCCAATAACCATTAGACTGCACGTCTAACTCCACTTAGTTAGACTGCACGTCTAATTCCGGTTCTACCTCAGACTTGTCCGAAGGAGTTAGACTCACGTCTAACTTTCACTTTCTATTAGACTGCACGTCTAACTCCACTAAGTTAGACTGCACGTCTAATTTCGTATACATATTAGACCATCCGTCTAATTGCAAATATATTAGATTACACGTCTAACTCCGATGAGTTAGACTGTACGTCTAATTCCGTATATATATTAGACCATCCGTCTAATTGCAAATATATTAGACTACACGTCTAACTCCGATGAGTTAGACTGTACGTCTAATTCCGAATATCTATTAGACCATTCGTCTAATTACAAGTCTATTAGACTACACGTCTAACTCCGATGAGTTAGACTTTACGTCTAATTCTATGCATTCATTAGACTACACGTCTAACTCCGATGAGTTAGACTGTATGTCTAATTCTATGCATTCATTAGACTACACGTCTAACTCCGATGAGTTAGACTGTACGTCTAATTCTATGCATTCATTAGACTACACGTCTAACTCCGATGAGTAAGACTGTACGTCTAATTCTATGCATCTAATTGCCAAAATCGGTCTAATGATCCTCATTAGAGCCAAGTCTTATGAAATATTGTTTCAATACACCTGCAACTCATAAGTTATTTCATCATCAAAATCTCAATGGTTAAATTATTTCAACACACAGTCAAAATAATTTGACCCAACAATTTCCCCCTTTTTGATGAAGAAATTGCAAACCTGCATATTATATCAACACATGCATTCATCATATAAATAAACAAAACCCTTGTTCACTTACATCAAACATTCAAAACCAATATTCAGAGAATCATCAGAGAAACATTGTTTGAAAGACTTAAATAGAGCATAAGAAAAGAAATTATTATTCTTCCCTTTTAACTCGTGGATCGGTTGGACTCATGTCTTGACCGGGAAGCATGTTGAAGAAGGAAGGATAGCCGCGACCACCACGACCGCCTTCACTTGATCTACCACCCCGTTCATTGCCGCTGCCACGACCTCCTTGATCAACTTTGGCTAGCCTACTACGGCCACCACTGCTTCGACCTCCACGCTCACCACCGCTTCGACCTCCACCTCTCTTGGTTGGCCTAGGATTGTCATCAGTGCTTGGAGCTTGCCTGGATCTAGTGTCGATTGACACTCCATCATTTCTTCCACTTGACTCGCTTTGAGCGGGTCGAGATTGAGTACCTTCAGCATTGGCCTTTGCGTTCTCCTTTGCTTGAAATTTCCTTGCAATAGAGTCAGCAAATTCATGTCGTTCATTGTCATTTCTACTCAAACAGCCCTGAATTTCCACCATCGGATTCTTCACCAGACTGAATTCTTCTAAGGTCTCCTTGTGGTGTTCATCATTGAATTGCCTTTCAATGTTCAGAAGTACACTTTGACAGCTGAAGAGTTGCTTTTCAAACTATGAGAAGTTTAGATTTGCGACATGAGTCTCATAAATGTTCTTCTTCAAAGTGTTGTCAAACTCAGTAAGGACCTTGATAATCTTGCTAAAGCCCTCTCTTTCTTCTTCCTTCGTGTTCATGGCCTGTGTCATGGTCTTCTGAATCGATGAGAGAAGAGACCTCATAGATCTTAACACCTTGTTTCCTTCGATAGAGGACTCTTCAGGAGATGAGATCTCTTCAGACTCTGCAACCATGCTCTTAATTGACTCAAAGTTTATGTGAATCTGCAAGGATTGCTCCAGTTGATTCTTTTCGGCCTTCTTAGCAGCTTCATCCTGCTCTTCTTCTTCAATTTCTTCTTCAGCTCTCTGAAATCTCTCATAGAGATTTCCAGTGTAATGAAGAGGAATGTTGATATTTTCATGAACATTTCCCACAATTGTGTCGGGAAATAGACGGGGCTTGATAAACGTTGCTTGTTGATCCTGTTCCTCCTCAGATGAGGAACTTTCTTCTTCATCGGCCTTCTCTTTAGAGGGTTCCCCCTCAGATCTGACAGTTTCTGGCTGAGTTACCTCTGCCACTTTCTCTTGAACAACCTCTGTTCTCACAACAGGGGTTAACATCACATTTTCTTCAAGAGGAGCTTGAACAGCTTCCTCAATCACATCTTCGACAATCACTTCTTCTTCATTTGTCTCAAGAGCTTGTTCAGGCTCTTGGACAATCACTTCTTCTTCTTCTTCATTCGGAAACTCTTGAATGGGTTGATCTAGAATGCGTCTCTCTTCGGGAGAAAGATTCTCGAATTCGATCACGAGAGCATCATCTAGCTCATCAGCATCTTTCTCAGCATTAAGAATATCCATAGCTTCATCATCATTTAGAGGTTCTGCACTAGAGCAATCGGCGCCATGAATGTGTCGAGAAGCTACTGAGACGTAGCCATCTAGGATGTCGTTTAGCTTCTTCAAAACCTTCACTTCTACTTCAGATCCTTTCTCAAAAGGATTGAAGTTTGCCTTTCTGGCTTCGAAGATTGGGAAAAGAGCTTTTCCATACAGACAAGCTTCTACAAAATCTTTTCTCTTTAGAGCCTCAGCAACCTCTGAAGTTCTATCCCTTTTCAGAACTTTCTTTTCGTTTGCCACCCTCTTCTTCCATTCTTTCGTTATAGTAGAGTTTGACAAAGAATCATTATACTTGGATGACAATCTCTCGAGAAACCAAGATTCAAAAATCTCCAGTTTCTCAGCTGTGATAACTTTAACTTGATCTAAAATGAGGTCAACAATCCCTGTTGCCTCCGATACCTTTTCAGGAGCTTGGGTTGAAATCTTTTTGCCTTTTCCAACAACCTCTACGGGTTTTGGAGCAATTCTGGGTTCACCGATTACGATTCCACCTGACTGTCTTTTGGAACGCATCAGTTCAAACGCTGATTGAGGTTCCTTACAGAGCTCAGCAGGGAGCTCCACACGAGGTACTTTCCCTGCTACCAATGAATCTTTAGGAGCGGGAATAGTGGATTCACCAGCCACAAGGGTAAGAACAGCCCCTTGTTCTGGTTGTGAAGACTCTGTAGCACCGGCGGCTACTAGGTTAGTTTGAACAATAGGAGACGCATTCTTGTTAACACTTTCAATATTTAGACCGGCTGACTCAACAGCAGGCCCTTCAGCAGATTCTCTCAACGGAGAAAATACAGATTCAGCTTGTTCCACAATAGGAACATCAAACTTAGGCACAGCGGCCAGAGATTTGGAAGAGGTTACCTTTACAGATTTAGACGCGCGGGATGCCTTTGTCTTCTTCTCCTTTGAGACACAAGATCTCGAAGGTTTCCTCAAAATGGTTGAGGGAGTGGATAGTGAGGACATCGGAGTTGCAGCAAGTACGCCTAGACCTTGCCATAACCTTGAATCAACAGATTCAGAGTCCTTCTTGTTTGAACTCTTCAAACTGGAGGAACTTGCCTCCGATTCATTCACCGTTTTCGTTCTCTTTTCCCTTGTTGACATCAGAAAAGCAGATGGTTGCTTGGATCGGGTAGAGGGCTTTCCACCGATTTGGTAACTCGATGCACCATATGCAGATTCAAGATTGTTCTTCATCCTCATCAGTGTATTAGCCACTGTAAGGGAAGTATAAACTCTTGGAGAGTTGATCTACACAGGTTCACCAACAGGAACCCTCAAATGCTTCAACAGATGAATTAGTTGAGAAGAAAACGTTATGCTTTCCTTGTTCGTCTTACTGATCGAGAAGCACAAGTTCTGGAAAAGGGTGTGAGCCTAGTTTACCTAGATTCCCTTTGAGATAGCACACATATAGTCAAAACGGTCTTGACTATAGAGATGGAAAGAACCTGATTTCCCTTGTAGCGCCTTTGCCACCACGTCGTTCAGTAGAATAAAATGCGGTTTGAACACATTTTTGGGTCCATTAACATGGATTATTGAACCATCAGTAGAGAAGGTACTCTTCATCTACTCCATGATTTCTGGTGAGAGGATCAAGTTGAACGAGTGCCCCTTCGTTGGAAGTTCAAAGAACTCCGCATAACTGCTTCATCGAATGAGAACACCATTTCGTTGACGGTTGCTACGATGGATTCACCCACCATAGTTGCCGTTTTGAAGAACTCGCGAACTTCTTTTTCATAGAATACGAACGGACCGCCAAGATACTTTCTTAACCCATAATATTTTAGGGTTCGGAACATCTCCACCACCTCCGATTGATCAAAAGTATACACCAATGGAAAATCCACCTGCAAAGTACAATGACCCAAAGTGATTTTCTTCACCATTTTTCAAAAGAATATGAAACGACACAATATTTCAGAGAGATTTAGAGAGAGAAATGCAAAGAAAGCTAGGGTTCTTAAAGATTTTGAGAGATTGAAAACTTTCAAACTCATGCACTAATATCCTTATATAGACAGAAGAGGGGAATACAGAATAACCGTCTTTTCTCAAGGGTATGGCCCGTCAATAAATGTTAGACGTCCTTTTTCAATGAGTCATCATTACAAATGAGGGTATATCAGTCATTTTCTTTAAATTTGAGAGACACGTGTCTTCATGTTATTAAGAGATGACTGTTTGATATTATGAGCGGGAAAAGTAAATAGCTCTCAATTGTGGGACAGTTGTCCTTGATTAGTCTAATCAGCACGTAGTTAGACGTTTTTCTTAGTTCACAAATCCATATAATAAAACATCTATTAGACGGGTGAGTCTATTAGACGCATACGTCTAATTCCGTGTTTATAAAAATCCGTCTAATGTCTATTAGACGTGTACGTCTAATTCCGCATAAACACCACGTGTTAGACGTGTGTTTGATTAGACGTGAGCATCCACTTGCTCATGACATAAAAACGTCTAACGCCTATTTGACGTGTCCATCTAATCGCGTAGGTATAGCACCTCAACATATAGACTTAGATGTATAGATTATGAGCAAAAATACGTCTAAGTACACACTGTTTCTTTTAAACACATTTGTCTAATTAGACCGATTAAGAATATTCGTCTACATAGTATCTTTACTTTCAAAGTAATTTTCCCTCTCATTATGGACATAAAAATGTGATAGATAATTTTTGTGGTCCCAAGACCAAAAACATTTTCAACAAATAAAAACATTTATTCTTCTATAGGGCTATGTACTTAGAGGAGTACTCTTCTAGCTTACTTCATGCAATCTTCCTGCATCACCTCAGTCTCCTGAGTTCCTTCTTCATCTTCTTTTGCCATGAAGCACGCCACCTCTTCTTCATCACTTTCACTGGATGAAAAATAAGAGCCACGTCTGTTTACTCTGTTCTTCCCGTCACCTGCAATAAGAGCCTTCAGCTCTTTTCCATCATCCTTGGCATCTTCACGCTTTGGCTTCCGGCATTCCGATGCGTAATGACCTTTAATACCACAGTTAAAAAAAGTGACATTAGCTTTAGATTTTCTATTATCATTAGAATTTTAAGAGTTTGAGTTAGAGTTGCTCTTCTTCATGAAGTCGCCAAACTTCTTCACAAAGAGAGACATGGCATCGCTGCTCAACTGTTGATTTGCCATCTTCACGTCCGGAGCGGTTGGTGGCTCTTCAACAGTCACCAACGCCTTGGCAATGATAACGGGCGTAGGTTGATCTTCTTCCATCCTACAGTTCAGCTCGAACTCATAGGCCTTAAGGTCAGCAAAGAGATCAAAGAGAGAGATCTTATTAAGATCTTTGGATTCTCTCATCGCTATAGTCTTTATGTCCCATTCCCTTGGAAGAGCATGCATGACCTTGATAGCAAGCTCTCGGTTGCTATAGGTCTTGCCTAGGATAGACAGAGAGGAGACGATCTTGTTGAATCTGGTGTCGAAATCGTTCATTGTTTCACCAGGACGCATTTTGAAGCTGTCAAACTATTGAGTGGCAACCATGATCTTTTTTTCCTTGGTTTGCTCGTTGCCCTCGCACAATTGAGTGAGTTTGTCCCAGACCTCTTTGGCAGTATCACATTCGATAATGTAGTTGAACATGCTGTCATCGAGAGATCTGTACATAACGTCAAGAGCTTGTTGAGGTTGTTCTGCCTCTTTTCATCAGAGTTCCAGTCGTCCTTCTCCTTATCAATCTTGATAGGACCTTCTGTGACAACGCTCCACATGTCATCATGAAGAGAAGAGAGATGAGCACGAACTCTTTTATTCCAAACAATGTAGTTTTCTCGAGAGAAAGTTGGAATGGCTCTAGCACTGGCATCTTTTGTTATGGTCGACATATTTCTGGAAAGGCTTGAGAATAGTAACCTGGCTATGATACCAATTGATAGGATCGACTTTATCGATAGAAACGGGGGTCTGGCTAAGGATGAAGGCTTATGAAAAATGGTTTGAAAGAAATCCTGTTAGGGATTTAATTTGCTTTCTATTCTACGCAAACACTTGTAACACTTGAAACGAATTAAAGGCAGAATTGTTTACTTGGGTTTGAAGCACAAGATGAAATATGAAAAGATGACACCCCTTTTTCCAACCAATATGAAAAGAAACTCTCCTACGTCACCCCTTCTTCCAACCACCGGAAGGATTCACTATAATATTATTTGAATCAAATAAAGTTTACACACACTAAGCTCACTATTGAACAAAACACTTTCTGTTCAATTACAAGATGAAGAATATCACTCAGCTAAAGGTGTTTTGATTATAGCTCTCTCTTGATTAACACACAGTACAATTAGAAAGCAGCTTCACAGTATGAATTCAGTAAGCAAGATGATTGAGTAGTTTCTCTCTCTACAAAATCAGATTGCTTGTTCGTTAAGCAGATTGTGCGTTGTCCTTTAGATTCATTAAATACTGAGCAGGAGCTAACGGTCGAATCTTTTAGAATGATACGTGTCACTCTTCCATTGGAAAGCCTCCATTGTACGCGGGAGGTTCTGAGCAAAAGGATTGTGGCTGTACACCACTAGTAGTGCGCCGAATATTCCATCAGGGATGTACCTGCAAAACAAGTAATGTGAGGAAAAATTCTCTTACGTGGCATTCCTTGGTTGGTTTCATATAGCAGTTGTACTAATCTTCACTAGAAAGCAAAGCAGAAGTAGGGTACAACTACAGAATGTGGGTAGGTGAAATGCTAGCTTCAAGTATACTACTTAAACTGAGCATTAGACGTATTTCAGTTATACAGATTTGTAAAATCAGTCTAATGAAATAAAACATCTCCTTCTAATAGTAACGTCTATTAGACTGGCTGGTCTAATAGAATTAGACACACGTCTAATTATCCAATAACCATTAGACTACACGTCTAACTCCACTGAGTTAGACTGCACGTCTAATTCCGGTTCTACCTCGGACTTGTCTGAAGGAGTTAGACGCACGTCTAACTTTCACTAATTAGACCACACGTCTAATTATTCAATAACCATTATACGGTACTTTTAACTCCACTGAGTTAGACTACACGTCTAATTCCGGTTTTACCTCAAACTTGTCTGAAGGAGTTAGACGCACGTCTAACTTTCACTAATTAGACCACACGTCTAATTATTCAGTAACCATTAGACGGTACGTCTAACTCCACTGAGTTAGACTACACGTCTAATTCCGGTTCTACCTCAGACTTGTCTGAAGGAGTTAGACGCACGTCTAACTTTCACTAATTAGACCACACGTCTAATTATTCAATAACCATTAGACGGTTCGTCTAACTCCACTAAGTTAGACTACACGTCTAATTCTGGTTATACCTCAGACTTGTCTGAAGGAGTTAGACGCACGTCTAACTTTCACTAATTAGACCACACGTCTAATTATCCAATAACCATTAGACGGTACGTCTAACTTCACTGAGTTAGACTGCACGTCTAATTCCGGTTCTACCTCAGACTTGTCTGAAGGAGTTAGACTCACGTCTAACTTTCACTAATTAGACTACGCGTCTAATTATTCAATAACCATTAGACTGCACGTCTAACTCCACTGAGTTAGATTACACGTCTAATTCCGGTACTTACCTCAGACTTGTCTGAAGGAGTTAGACTCGCGTCTAACTTTAACTAATTAGACTACGAGTCTAATTATCCAATAATCATTAGACTGCACGTTTAACTCCACTAAGTTAGACTGCACGTATAATTCTGATTCTACCTCAAATTTGTCTGAAGGAGTTAGACTCACGTCTAACTTTCACTAATTAGACTACACGTCTAATTATCCAATAACCATTAGACTGCACGTCTAACTCCACTTAGTTAGACTGCACGTCTAATTCCGGTTCTACCTCAGACTTGTCCGAAGGAGTTAGACTCACGTCTAACTTTCACTTTCTATTAGACTGCACGTCTAACTCCACTAAGTTAGACTGCACGTCTAATTTCGTATACATATTAGACCATCCGTCTAATTGCAAATATATTAGATTACACGTCTAACTCCGATGAGTTAGACTGTACGTCTAATTCCGTATATATATTAGACCATCCGTCTAATTGCAAATATATTAGACTACACGTCTAACTCCGATGAGTTAGACTGTACGTCTAATTCCGAATATCTATTAGACCATTCGTCTAATTACAAGTCTATTAGACTACACGTCTAACTCCGATGAGTTAGACTTTACGTCTAATTCTATGCATTCATTAGACTACACGTCTAACTCCGATGAGTTAGACTGTATGTCTAATTCTATGCATTCATTAGACTACACGTCTAACTCCGATGAGTTAGACTGTACGTCTAATTCTATGCATTCATTAGACTACACGTCTAACTCCGATGAGTAAGACTGTACGTCTAATTCTATGCATCTAATTGCCAAAATCGGTCTAATGATCCTCATTAGAGCCAAGTCTTATGAAATATTGTTTCAATACACCTGCAACTCATAAGTTATTTCATCATCAAAATCTCAATGGTTAAATTATTTCAACACACAGTCAAAATAATTTGACCCAACAATTTCCCCCTTTTTGATGAAGAAATTGCAAACCTGCATATTTATCAACACATGCATTCATCATATAAATAAACAAAACCCTTGTTCACTTACATCAAACATTCAAAACCAATATTCAGAGAATCATCAGAGAAACATTGTTTGAAAGACTTAAATAGAGCATAAGAAAAGAAATTATTATTCTTCCCTTTTAACTCGTGGATCGGTTGGACTCATGTCTTGACCGGGAAGCATGTTGAAGAAGGAAGGATAGCCGCGACCACCACGACCGCC